>NW_027473594.1:140234-215160 GCF_050947335.1 Megachile rotundata | reverse complement strand
ACTCTTATTATTATCAATCTAACTCATATTATTAGCCATATTATGCTTATATGATCGATAGAACGACAATTGCTATACTTACTACTCTTATTATTATCAATCTAACTCATATTATTATCCATATTATGCTTATATGATCGAAAGGACGACAATTACTATACTTATTACACTCACTATTATCAATCTAACTCATATTATTAGCCATATTATGGTTATATGACCGATAGAACGACAATTACTATACTTATTACTCCTATTATTATCAATCTAACTCATATTATTAGCCATATTATGCCTATATGATCGATAGGATGACAATTTCTATACTCATTACTCTTATTGTTATCAATCTAACTCATTATTAGCGATATTATGCTTATATGATCGATAGAACGAAAACTACTATACTTATTACTCTTATTATTATAAATCTAACTCATATTATTAGCCATATTAATGGTTATATGACCGATAGAATGACAATTACTATACTTATTACTCTTATTATTATCAATCTAACTCATATTATTAGCCATATTATGCTTATATGATCGATAGAACGACAATTGCTATACTTACTACTCTTATTATTATCAATCTAACTCATATTATTATCCATATTATGCCTATATGATCGATAGGACGACAATTACTATACTCATTACTCTTATTATTTTCAATCTAACTCATATTATTAGCCATATTTTGCTTATATGATCGATAGAACGACAATTACTATACTTATTACTCTTGATATTATCAATCTAACTCATATTATTAGCCATATTATGCTTATATGATCGATAGAACGAAAATTACTATACTTATTGCACTCACTCTTATCAATCCAACTCATATTATTAACCATATTATGCAGATATGATCGATAGAACGACAATTACTATAATTATTACTCTTATTATTATCAATCTAACTCATATTATTGGCCATATTATGCTTATATGATCGATAGAACGACAATTACTATACTTATTACTCTTATTATTATCAATCTAACTCATATTATTAGCCATATTATGCTTATATGATAGATAGAACGAAAATTACTATACTTATTACACTCACTGTTATCAATCTAACTCATATTATTAGCCATATTTTGGTTATATAACCGATAGAACGACAATTACTATACTTATTACTCTTAATATTATCAATCTAACTCATATTATTAGCCATATTATGCTTATATGATCTATAGAACGACAATTACTATACGTATTACTCCTATTATTATCAACCTAACTCATATTATTAGCGACATTATGCTTATATGATCGATAGAACGACAATTACAATACTTATTACACTCACTGTTATCAATCTAACTCATATTATTAGCCATATTTTGGTTAATTAACCGATAGAACGACAATTACTATACTTATTGCACTCACAGTTATCAATCCAACTCATATTATGAAACATATTATGCAGATATGACCAATAGAACGACAATTACTATACTCATTACTCTTATTATTATCAATCTAACTCATATTATTAACCATATTATGCAGATATGATCGATAGAACGACAATTACTATAATTATTACTCTTATTATTATCAATCTAACTCATATTATTGGCCATATTATGCTTATATGATCGATAGAACGACAATTACTATACTTATTACTCTTATTATTATCAATCTAACTCATATTATTAGCCATATTATGCTTATATGATAGATAGAACGAAAATTACAATACTTATTACACTCACTGTTATCAATCTAACTCATATTATTAGCCATATTTTGGTTATATAACCGATAGAACGACAATTACTATACTTATTACTCTTAATATTATCAATCTAACTCATATTATTAGCCATATTACGCTTATATGATCGATAGAACGAAAATTACTATACTTATTACACTCACTGTTATCAATCTAACTCATATTATTAGCCATATTATGCTTATATGATCGATAGAACGAAAATTACTATACTTATTACACTCACTGTTATCAATCTAACTCATATTATTAGCCATATTTTGGTTATATAACCGATAGAACGACAATTACTATACTTACTACACTCACTGTTATCAATCTAACTCATATTATTAGTCATATTATGCTTATATGATCGATAGAACGACAATTACTATACTTATTACTCTTATTATTATCAATCTAACTCATATTATTAACCATATTATGCAGATATGATCGATAGAACGACAATTGCAATACTCATTACTCTTATTATTATCAATCTAACTCATATTATTAGCCATATTATGCTTATATGATCGATAGAACGAAATTACTATACTTATTGCACTCACTCTCATCAATCCAACTCATATTATTAACCATATTATGCAGATATGATCGATAGAACGATAATTATTATACTCACTACTCTTATTATTATCAATCTAACTCATAGTATTTACCATATTATGCTCATATCGTCGATGGAACAACTACTATACTTATTACTCTTATTATTATAAATCTAACTCATATTATTAGCCATATTATGGTTATATGACCGATAGAATGACAATTACTATACTTATTACTCTTATTATTATCAATCTAACTCATATTATTAGCCATATTATGCTTATATGATCGATAGAACGACAATTGCTATACTTACTACTCTTATTATTATCCATCTAACTCATATTATTATCCATATTATGCCTATATGATCGATAGGACGACAATTACTCTTCTCATTACTCTTATTATTTTCAATCTAACTCATATTATTAGCCATATTGTGCTTATATGACCGATAGAACGACAATTACTATACTTATTACACCCCACTATTATCAGTCTAACTCATATTATTAGCCATATTATGCTTATATGATCGATAGAACGACAATTACAATACCCATTACTCTTATAATTATCAATCTAACTCATATTATTAGCCATATTATGGTTATATGACCAATAGAACGACAATTGCTATACTTATTACTCTTATTATTATCAATCTAACTCATATTATTAGCCATATTATGCTTATATGATCGATAGAACGACAATTACTATACTTATTACTCTTATTATTATCAATCTAACTCATATTATTAGCCATATTATGCCTATATGATCGATAGGACGACAATTACTATACTCATTACTCTTATTATTATCAATCTAACTCATATTATTAGCCATATTATGCTTATATGATCGATAGGACGACAATTACTATACTTATTACTCTTATTATTATCAATCTAACTCATATTATTAGCCATATTATGCTTATATGATCGATAGAATGACAATTACTATACTTATTATTCTTATTATTATCAATCTAACTCATAGTATTTACCATATTATGCTCATATCGTCGATGGAACAACTACTATACTTATTACTCTTATTATTATCAATCTAACACATATTATTAGCCATTTTATGCCTATATGATCGATAGGACGACAATTAATATACTTATTATTCTTGTTATTATCAATCTAACTCATATTATTATCCATATTATGCTTATATGATCGATAGAACGAAAATTACTATACTTATTACTCTTATTATTATAAATCTAACTCATATTATTAGCCATATTATGGTTATATGACCGATAGAATGACAATTACTATACTTATTACTCTTATTATTATCAATCTAACTCATATTATTAGCCATATTATGCTTATATGATCGATAGAACGACAATTGCTATACTTACTACTCTTATTATTATCAATCTAACTCATATTATTATCCATATTATGCTTATATGATCGATAGGGACGACAATTACTATACTTATTACACTCACTATTATCAATCTAAACTCATATTATTAGCCATATTATGGTTATATGACCGATAGAACGACAATTACTATACTTATTACTCCTATTATTATCAATCTAACTCATATTATTAGCCATATTATGCCTATATGATCGATAGGATGACAATTTCTATACTCATTACTCTTATTGTTATCAATCTAACTCATTATTAGCGATATTATGCTTATATGATCGATAGAACGAAAACTACTATACTTATTACTCTTATTATTATAAATCTAACTCATATTATTAGCCATATTATGGTTATATGACCGATAGAATGACAATTACTATACTTATTACTCTTATTATTATCAATCTAACTCATATTATTAGCCATATTATGCTTATATGATCGATAGAACGACAATTGCTATACTTACTACTCTTATTATTATCAATCTAACTCATATTATTATCCATATTATGCCTATATGATCGATAGGACGACAATTACTATACTCATTACTCTTATTATTTTCAATCTAACTCATATTATTAGCCATATTTTGCTTATATGATCGATAGAACGACAATTACTATACTTATTACTCTTGATATTATCAATCTAACTCATATTATTAGCCATATTATGCTTATATGATCGATAGAACGAAAATTACTATACTTATTGCACTCACTCTTATCAATCCAACTCATATTATTAACCATATTATGCAGATATGATCGATAGAACGACAATTACTATAATTATTACTCTTATTATTATCAATCTAACTCATATTATTGGCCATATTATGCTTATATGATCGATAGAACGACAATTACTATACTTATTACTCTTATTATTATCAATCTAACTCATATTATTAGCCATATTATGCTTATATGATAGATAGAACGAAAATTACTATACTTATTACACTCACTGTTATCAATCTAACTCATATTATTAGCCATATTTTGGTTATATAACCGATAGAACGACAATTACTATACTTATTACTCTTAATATTATCAATCTAACTCATATTATTAGCCATATTATGCTTATATGATCTATAGAACGACAATTACTATACGTATTACTCCTATTATTATCAACCTAACTCATATTATTAGCGACATTATGCTTATATGATCGATAGAACGACAATTACAATACTTATTACACTCACTGTTATCAATCTAACTCATATTATTAGCCATATTTTGGTTAATTAACCGATAGAACGACAATTACTATACTTATTGCACTCACAGTTATCAATCCAACTCATATTATGAAACATATTATGCAGATATGACCAATAGAACGACAATTACTATACTCATTACTCTTATTATTATCAATCTAACTCATATTATTAACCATATTATGCAGATATGATCGATAGAACGACAATTACTATAATTATTACTCTTATTATTATCAATCTAACTCATATTATTGGCCATATTATGCTTATATGATCGATAGAACGACAATTACTATACTTATTACTCTTATTATTATCAATCTAACTCATATTATTAGCCATATTATGCTTATATGATAGATAGAACGAAAATTACAATACTTATTACACTCACTGTTATCAATCTAACTCATATTATTAGCCATATTTTGGTTATATAACCGATAGAACGACAATTACTATACTTATTACTCTTAATATTATCAATCTAACTCATATTATTAGCCATATTACGCTTATATGATCGATAGAACGAAAATTACTATACTTATTACACTCACTGTTATCAATCTAACTCATATTATTAGCCATATTATGCTTATATGATCGATAGAACGAAAATTACTATACTTATTACACTCACTGTTATCAATCTAACTCATATTATTAGCCATATTTTGGTTATATAACCGATAGAACGACAATTACTATACTTACTACACTCACTGTTATCAATCTAACTCATATTATTAGTCATATTATGCTTATATGATCGATAGAACGACAATTACTATACTTATTACTCTTATTATTATCAATCTAACTCATATTATTAACCATATTATGCAGATATGATCGATAGAACGACAATTGCAATACTCATTACTCTTATTATTATCAATCTAACTCATATTATTAGCCATATTATGCTTATATGATCGATAGAACGAAAATTACTATACTTATTGCACTCACTCTCATCAATCCAACTCATATTATTAACCATATTATGCAGATATGATCGATAGAACGATAATTATTATACTCACTACTCTTATTATTATCAATCTAACTCATAGTATTTACCATATTATGCTCATATCGTCGATGGAACAACTACTATACTTATTACTCTTATTATTATAAATCTAACTCATATTATTAGCCATATTATGGTTATATGACCGATAGAATGACAATTACTATACTTATTACTCTTATTATTATCAATCTAACTCATATTATTAGCCATATTATGCTTATATGATCGATAGAACGACAATTGCTATACTTACTACTCTTATTATTATCCATCTAACTCATATTATTATCCATATTATGCCTATATGATCGATAGGACGACAATTACTCTTCTCATTACTCTTATTATTTTCAATCTAACTCATATTATTAGCCATATTTTGCTTATATGATCGATAGAACGACAATTACTATACTTATTACTCTCGATATTATCAATCTAACTCATATTATTAGCCATATTATGCTTATATGATCGATAGAACGAAAATTACTATACTTATTGCACTCACTCTTATCAATCCTACTCATATTATTAACCATATTATGCAGATATGATCGATAGAACGACAATTACTATAATTATTACTCTTATTATTTTCAATCTAACTCATATTATTGGCCATATTATGCTTATATGATCGATAGAACGACAATTACTATACTTATTACTCTTATTATTATCAATCTAACTCATATTATTAGCCATATTATGCTTATATGATAGATAGAACGAAAATTATTATACTTATTACACTCACTGTTATCAATGTAACTCATATTATTAGCCATATTTCGGTTATATAACCGATAGAACGACAATTACTATACTCATTACTCTTATTATTATCAATCTAACTCATATTATTAACCATATTATGCAGATATGATCGATAGAACGACAATTACTATAATTATTACTCTTATTATTATCAATCTAACTCATATTATTGGCCATATTATGCTTATATGATCGATAGAACGACAATTACTATACTTATTACTCTTATTATTATCAATCTAACTCATATTATTAGCCATATTATGCTTATATGATAGATAGAACGAAAATTACTATACTTATTACACTCACTGTTATCAATCTAACTCATATTATTAGCCATATTTTGGTTATATAACCGATAGAACGACAACTACTATACTTATTACTCTTAATATTATCAATCTAACTCATATTAATAGCCATATTATGCTTATATGATCGATAGAACGAAAATTACTATACTTATTACACTCACTGTTATCAATCTAACTCATATTATTAGCCATATTTTGTTTATATAACCGATAGAACGACAATTACTATACTTATTGCACACACTGTTATCAATCCAACTCATATTATGAACCATATTATGCAGATATGATCGATAGAACGATAATTACTATACTCACTACTCTTATTATTATCAATCTAACTCATATTATTAACCATATTATGCAGATATAATCGATAGAACGACAATTACTATAATAATTACTCTTATTATTATCATTCTAACTCATATTATTAGATATATTATGTTTATATGATCGATAGTACGACAATTACTATACTCATTACTCTTACTATTATCAATCTAACTCATATTATTAGCCATATTATGCTTATATGATCGATAGAACGAAAATTACTATACTTATTGCACTCACTCTCATCAATCCAACTCATATTATTAACCATATTATGCAGATATGATCGATAGAACGATAATTATTATACTCACTACTCTTATTATTATCAATCTAACTCATAGTATTTACCATATTATGCTCATATCGTCGATGGAACAACTACTATACTTATTACTCTTATTATTATAAATCTAACTCATATTATTAGCCATATTATGGTTATATGACCGATAGAATGACAATTACTATACTTATTACTCTTATTATTATCAATCTAACTCATATTATTAGCCATATTATGCTTATATGATCGATAGAACGACAATTGCTATACTTACTACTCTTATTATTATCCATCTAACTCATATTATTATCCATATTATGCCTATATGATCGATAGGACGACAATTACTCTTCTCATTACTCTTATTATTTTCAATCTAACTCATATTATTAGCCATATTGTGCTTATATGACCGATAGAACGACAATTACTATACTTATTACACCCACTATTATCAGTCTAACTCATATTATTAGCCATATTATGCTTATATGATCGATAGAACGACAATTACAATACCCATTACTCTTATAATTATCAATCTAACTCATATTATTAGCCATATTATGGTTATATGACCAATAGAACGACAATTGCTATACTTATTACTCTTATTATTATCAATCTAACTCATATTATTAGCCATATTATGCTTATATGATCGATAGAACGACAATTACTATACTTATTACTCTTATTATTATCAATCTAACTCATATTATTAGCCATATTATGCCTATATGATCGATAGGACGACAATTACTATACTCATTACTCTTATTATTATCAATCTAACTCATATTATTAGCCATATTATGCTTATATGATCGATAGGACGACAATTACTATACTTATTACTCTTATTATTATCAATCTAACTCATATTATTAGCCATATTATGCTTATATGATCGATAGAATGACAATTACTATACTTATTATTCTTATTATTATCAATCTAACTCATAGTATTTACCATATTATGCTCATATCGTCGATGGAACAACTACTATACTTATTACTCTTATTATTATCAATCTAACACATATTATTAGCCATTTTATGCCTATATGATCGATAGGACGACAATTAATATACTTATTATTCTTGTTATTATCAATCTAACTCATATTATTATCCATATTATGCTTATATGATCGATAGAACGAAAATTACTATACTTATTACTCTTATTATTATAAATCTAACTCATATTATTAGCCATATTATGGTTATATGACCGATAGAATGACAATTACTATACTTATTACTCTTATTATTATCAATCTAACTCATATTATTAGCCATATTATGCTTATATGATCGATAGAACGACAATTGCTATACTTACTACTCTTATTATTATCAATCTAACTCATATTATTATCCATATTATGCTTATATGATCGATAGGACGACAATTACTATACTTATTACACTCACTATTATCAATCTAACTCATATTATTAGCCATATTATGGTTATATGACCGATAGAACGACAATTACTATACTTATTACTCCTATTATTATCAATCTAACTCATATTATTAGCCATATTATGCCTATATGATCGATAGGATGACAATTTCTATACTCATTACTCTTATTGTTATCAATCTAACTCATTATTAGCGATATTATGCTTATATGATCGATAGAACGAAAACTACTATACTTATTACTCTTATTATTATAAATCTAACTCATATTATTAGCCATATTATGGTTATATGACCGATAGAATGACAATTACTATACTTATTACTCTTATTATTATCAATCTAACTCATATTATTAGCCATATTATGCTTATATGATCGATAGAACGACAATTGCTATACTTACTACTCTTATTATTATCAATCTAACTCATATTATTATCCATATTATGCCTATATGATCGATAGGACGACAATTACTATACTCATTACTCTTATTATTTTCAATCTAACTCATATTATTAGCCATATTTTGCTTATATGATCGATAGAACGACAATTACTATACTTATTACTCTTGATATTATCAATCTAACTCATATTATTAGCCATATTATGCTTATATGATCGATAGAACGAAAATTACTATACTTATTGCACTCACTCTTATCAATCCAACTCATATTATTAACCATATTATGCAGATATGATCGATAGAACGACAATTACTATAATTATTACTCTTATTATTATCAATCTAACTCATATTATTGGCCATATTATGCTTATATGATCGATAGAACGACAATTACTATACTTATTACTCTTATTATTATCAATCTAACTCATATTATTAGCCATATTATGCTTATATGATAGATAGAACGAAAATTACTATACTTATTACACTCACTGTTATCAATCTAACTCATATTATTAGCCATATTTTGGTTATATAACCGATAGAACGACAATTACTATACTTATTACTCTTAATATTATCAATCTAACTCATATTATTAGCCATATTATGCTTATATGATCTATAGAACGACAATTACTATACGTATTACTCCTATTATTATCAACCTAACTCATATTATTAGCGACATTATGCTTATATGATCGATAGAACGACAATTACAATACTTATTACACTCACTGTTATCAATCTAACTCATATTATTAGCCATATTTTGGTTAATTAACCGATAGAACGACAATTACTATACTTATTGCACTCACAGTTATCAATCCAACTCATATTATGAAACATATTATGCAGATATGACCAATAGAACGACAATTACTATACTCATTACTCTTATTATTATCAATCTAACTCATATTATTAACCATATTATGCAGATATGATCGATAGAACGACAATTACTATAATTATTACTCTTATTATTATCAATCTAACTCATATTATTGGCCATATTATGCTTATATGATCGATAGAACGACAATTACTATACTTATTACTCTTATTATTATCAATCTAACTCATATTATTAGCCATATTATGCTTATATGATAGATAGAACGAAAATTACAATACTTATTACACTCACTGTTATCAATCTAACTCATATTATTAGCCATATTTTGGTTATATAACCGATAGAACGACAATTACTATACTTATTACTCTTAATATTATCAATCTAACTCATATTATTAGCCATATTACGCTTATATGATCGATAGAACGAAAATTACTATACTTATTACACTCACTGTTATCAATCTAACTCATATTATTAGCCATATTATGCTTATATGATCGATAGAACGAAAATTACTATACTTATTACACTCACTGTTATCAATCTAACTCATATTATTAGCCATATTTTGGTTATATAACCGATAGAACGACAATTACTATACTTACTACACTCACTGTTATCAATCTAACTCATATTATTAGTCATATTATGCTTATATGATCGATAGAACGACAATTACTATACTTATTACTCTTATTATTATCAATCTAACTCATATTATTAACCATATTATGCAGATATGATCGATAGAACGACAATTGCAATACTCATTACTCTTATTATTATCAATCTAACTCATATTATTAGCCATATTATGCTTATATGATCGATAGAACGAAAATTACTATACTTATTGCACTCACTCTCATCAATCCAACTCATATTATTAACCATATTATGCAGATATGATCGATAGAACGATAATTATTATACTCACTACTCTTATTATTATCAATCTAACTCATAGTATTTACCATATTATGCTCATATCGTCGATGGAACAACTACTATACTTATTACTCTTATTATTATAAATCTAACTCATATTATTAGCCATATTATGGTTATATGACCGATAGAATGACAATTACTATACTTATTACTCTTATTATTATCAATCTAACTCATATTATTAGCCATATTATGCTTATATGATCGATAGAACGACAATTGCTATACTTACTACTCTTATTATTATCCATCTAACTCATATTATTATCCATATTATGCCTATATGATCGATAGGACGACAATTACTCTTCTCATTACTCTTATTATTTTCAATCTAACTCATATTATTAGCCATATTTTGCTTATATGATCGATAGAACGACAATTACTATACTTATTACTCTCGATATTATCAATCTAACTCATATTATTAGCCATATTATGCTTATATGATCGATAGAACGAAAATTACTATACTTATTGCACTCACTCTTATCAATCCTACTCATATTATTAACCATATTATGCAGATATGATCGATAGAACGACAATTACTATAATTATTACTCTTATTATTTTCAATCTAACTCATATTATTGGCCATATTATGCTTATATGATCGATAGAACGACAATTACTATACTTATTACTCTTATTATTATCAATCTAACTCATATTATTAGCCATATTATGCTTATATGATAGATAGAACGAAAATTATTATACTTATTACACTCACTGTTATCAATGTAACTCATATTATTAGCCATATTTCGGTTATATAACCGATAGAACGACAATTACTATACTCATTACTCTTATTATTATCAATCTAACTCATATTATTAACCATATTATGCAGATATGATCGATAGAACGACAATTACTATAATTATTACTCTTATTATTATCAATCTAACTCATATTATTGGCCATATTATGCTTATATGATCGATAGAACGACAATTACTATACTTATTACTCTTATTATTATCAATCTAACTCATATTATTAGCCATATTATGCTTATATGATAGATAGAACGAAAATTACTATACTTATTACACTCACTGTTATCAATCTAACTCATATTATTAGCCATATTTTGGTTATATAACCGATAGAACGACAACTACTATACTTATTACTCTTAATATTATCAATCTAACTCATATTAATAGCCATATTATGCTTATATGATCGATAGAACGAAAATTACTATACTTATTACACTCACTGTTATCAATCTAACTCATATTATTAGCCATATTTTGTTTATATAACCGATAGAACGACAATTACTATACTTATTGCACACACTGTTATCAATCCAACTCATATTATGAACCATATTATGCAGATATGATCGATAGAACGATAATTACTATACTCACTACTCTTATTATTATCAATCTAACTCATATTATTAACCATATTATGCAGATATAATCGATAGAACGACAATTACTATAATAATTACTCTTATTATTATCATTCTAACTCATATTATTAGATATATTATGTTTATATGATCGATAGTACGACAATTACTATACTCATTACTCTTACTATTATCAATCTAACTCATATTATTAGCCATATTATGCTTATATGATCGATAGAACGACAATTACTATACTTATTACTCTTAATATTATCAATCTAACTCATATTATTAGCCATATTATGCTTATATGATCGATAGAACGAAAATTACTATACTTATTACACTCACTGTTATCAATCTAACTCATATTATTAGCCATATTTTGGTTATATAACCGATAGAACGACAATTACTATACTTACTACACTCACTGTTATCAATCTAACTCATATTATTAGTCATATTATGCTTATATGATCGATAGAACGACAATTACTATACTTATTACTCTTATTATTATCAATCTAACTCATATTATTAACCATATTATGCAGATATGATCGATAGAACGACAATTGCAATACTCATTACTCTTATTATTATCAATCTAACTCATATTATTAGCTTATTATGCAGATATGATCGATAGAACGACAATTGCAATACTCATTACTCTTATTATTATCAATCTAACTCATATTATTAGCTTATTATGCAGATATGATCGATAGAACGACAATTACTATACTCATTACTCTTATTATTATCAATCCAACTCATATTATGAACCATATTATGCAGATATGATCGATAGAACGACAATTACTATACTCACTACTCTTATTATTATCAATCTAACTCATATTATTGGCCATATTATGCTTATATGATCGATAGAACAACAATTACTATACTTATTACTCTCATTATTATCAATCTAACTCATATTATTAGCCATATTGTGCTTATATGACCGATAGAACGACAATTACTATACTTATTACACTCACTGTTATCAATCTAACTCATATTATTAGCCATATTTTGGTTATATAACCGATAGAACGACAATTACTATACTTACTACACTCACTGTTATCAATCTAACTCTTATTATTAGTCATATTATGCTTATATGATCGATAGAACGACAATTACTATACTTATTACTCTTATTATTATCAATCTAACTCATATTATTAACCATATTATGCTTATATGATCGATAGAACGACAATTACTATACTTATTACTCTCATTATTATCAATCTAACTCATATTATTAGCCATATTGTGCTTATATGACCGATAGAACGACAATTACTATACTTATTACACTCACTATTATCAATCTAACTCATATTATTAGCCATATTATGGTTATATGACCGATAGAACGACAATTTCTATACTCATTACTCTTATTATTATCAATCTAACTCATATTATTAGCGATATTATGCTTATATGATCTATAGAACGACAATTACTATACGTATTACTCCTATTATTATCAACCTAACTCATATTATTAGCGATATTATGCTTATATGATCGATAGAACGACAATTACAATACTCATTACTCTTATTATTATCAATCTAACTCATATTATTAGCCATATTATGGTTATATGACCGATAGAACGACAATTACTATACTGATTACTCTTATTATTACCATTCTAACTCATATTATTAACCATATTATGAAGATATGATCGATAGAACGACAATTACTATACTTATTACCCTTATTATTATCAATCTAACTCATATTATTGGCCATATTATGCTTATATGATCGATAGAACGAAAATTACTATACCTATTACTCTCATTATTATCAATATAACTCATATTATTAGCCATATTGTGCTTATATGACCGATAGAACGACAATTACTATACTTATTACACCCACTATTATCAGTCTAACTCATATTATTAGCCATATTATGCTTATATGATCGATAGAACGACAATTACAATACCCATTACTCTTATAATTATCAATCTAACTCATATTATTAGCCATATTATGGTTATATGACCAATAGAACGACAATTGCTATACTTATTGCTCTTATTATTATCAATCTAACTCATATTATTAGCCATATTATGCTTATATGATCGATAGAACGACAATTACTATACTTATTACTCTTATTATTATCAATCTAACTCATATTATTAGCCATATTATGCCTATATGATCGATAGGACGACAATTACTATACTCATTACTCTTATTATTATCAATCTAACTCATATTATTAGCCATATTATGCTTATATGATCGATAGGACGACAATTACTATACTTATTACTCTTATTATTATCAATCTAACTCATATTATTAGCCATATTATGCTTATATGATCGATAGAATGACAATTACTATACTTATTATTCTTATTATTATCAATCTAACTCATAGTATTTACCATATTATGCTCATATCGTCGATGGAACAACTACTATACTTATTACTCTTATTATTATCAATCTAACACATATTATTAGCCATTTTATGCCTATATGATCGATAGGACGACAATTAATATACTTATTATTCTTGTTATTATCAATCTAACTCATATTATTATCCATATTATGCTTATATGATCGATAGAACGAAAATTACTATACTTATTACTCTTATTATTATAAATCTAACTCATATTATTAGCCATATTATGGTTATATGACCGATAGAATGACAATTACTATACTTATTACTCTTATTATTATCAATCTAACTCATATTATTAGCCATATTATGCTTATATGATCGATAGAACGACAATTGCTATACTTACTACTCTTATTATTATCAATCTAACTCATATTATTATCCATATTATGCTTATATGATCGATAGGACGACAATTACTATACTTATTACACTCACTATTATCAATCTAACTCATATTATTAGCCATATTATGGTTATATGACCGATAGAACGACAATTACTATACTTATTACTCCTATTATTATCAATCTAACTCATATTATTAGCCATATTATGCCTATATGATCGATAGGATGACAATTTCTATACTCATTACTCTTATTGTTATCAATCTAACTCATTATTAGCGATATTATGCTTATATGATCGATAGAACGAAAACTACTATACTTATTACTCTTATTATTATAAATCTAACTCATATTATTAGCCATATTATGGTTATATGACCGATAGAATGACAATTACTATACTTATTACTCTTATTATTATCAATCTAACTCATATTATTAGCCATATTATGCTTATATGATCGATAGAACGACAATTGCTATACTTACTACTCTTATTATTATCAATCTAACTCATATTATTATCCATATTATGCCTATATGATCGATAGGACGACAATTACTATACTCATTACTCTTATTATTTTCAATCTAACTCATATTATTAGCCATATTTTGCTTATATGATCGATAGAACGACAATTACTATACTTATTACTCTTGATATTATCAATCTAACTCATATTATTAGCCATATTATGCTTATATGATCGATAGAACGAAAATTACTATACTTATTGCACTCACTCTTATCAATCCAACTCATATTATTAACCATATTATGCAGATATGATCGATAGAACGACAATTACTATAATTATTACTCTTATTATTATCAATCTAACTCATATTATTGGCCATATTATGCTTATATGATCGATAGAACGACAATTACTATACTTATTACTCTTATTATTATCAATCTAACTCATATTATTAGCCATATTATGCTTATATGATAGATAGAACGAAAATTACTATACTTATTACACTCACTGTTATCAATCTAACTCATATTATTAGCCATATTTTGGTTATATAACCGATAGAACGACAATTACTATACTTATTACTCTTAATATTATCAATCTAACTCATATTATTAGCCATATTATGCTTATATGATCTATAGAACGACAATTACTATACGTATTACTCCTATTATTATCAACCTAACTCATATTATTAGCGACATTATGCTTATATGATCGATAGAACGACAATTACAATACTCATTACTCTTATTATTATCAATCTAACTCATATTATTAGCCATATTATGGTTATATGACCGATAGAACGACAATTACTATACTGATTACTCTTATTATTACCATTCTAACTCATATTATTAACCATATTATGAAGATATGATCGATAGAACGACAATTACTATACTTATTACCCTTATTATTATCAATCTAACTCATATTATTGGCCATATTATGCTTATATGATCGATAGAACGAAAATTACTATACCTATTACTCTCATTATTATCAATATAACTCATATTATTAGCCATATTGTGCTTATATGACCGATAGAACGACAATTACTATACTTATTACACCCACTATTATCAGTCTAACTCATATTATTAGCCATATTATGCTTATATGATCGATAGAACGACAATTACAATACCCATTACTCTTATTATTATCAATCTAACTCATATTATTAGCCATATTATGGTTATATGACCAATAGAACGACAATTGCTATACTTATTACTCTTATTATTATCAATCTAACTCATATTATTAGCCATATTATGCTTATATGATCGATAGAACGACAATTACTATACTTATTACTCTTATTATTATCAATCTAACTCATATTATTAGCCATATTATGCCTATATGATCGATAGGACGACAATTACTATACTCATTACTCTTATTATTATCAATCTAACTCATATTATTAGCCATATTATGCTTATATGATCGATAGGACGACAATTACTATACTTATTACTCTTATTATTATCAATCTAACTCATATTATTGGCCATATTATGCTTATATGATCGATAGAACGACAATTACTATACTTATTACTCTTATTATTATCAATCTAACTCATATTATTAGCCATATTATGCTTATATGATAGATAGAACGAAAATTACAATACTTATTACACTCACTGTTATCAATCTAACTCATATTATTAGCCATATTTTGGTTATATAACCGATAGAACGACAATTACTATACTTATTACTCTTAATATTATCAATCTAACTCATATTATTAGCCATATTACGCTTATATGATCGATAGAACGAAAATTACTATACTTATTACACTCACTGTTATCAATCTAACTCATATTATTAGCCATATTATGCTTATATGATCGATAGAACGAAAATTACTATACTTATTACACTCACTGTTATCAATCTAACTCATATTATTAGCCATATTTTGGTTATATAACCGATAGAACGACAATTACTATACTTACTACACTCACTGTTATCAATCTAACTCATATTATTAGTCATATTATGCTTATATGATCGATAGAACGACAATTACTATACTTATTACTCTTATTGTTATCAATCTAACTCATATTATTAGCCATATTATGCCTATATGATCGATAGGACGACAATTACTATACTCATTACTCTTATTATTATCAATCTAACTCATATTATTAGCCATATTATGCTTATATGATCGATAGGACGACAATTACTATACTTATTACTCTTATTATTATCAATCTAACTCATATTATTGGCCATATTATGCTTATATGATCGATAGAACGACAATTACTATACTTATTACTCTTATTATTATCAATCTAACTCATATTATTAACCATATTATGCAGATATGATCGATAGAACGACAATTGCAATACTCATTACTCTTATTATTATCAATCTAACTCATATTATTAGCCATATTATGCTTATATGATCGATAGAACGAAAATTACTATACTTATTGCACTCACTCTCATCAATCCAACTCATATTATTAACCATATTATGCAGATATGATCGATAGAACGATAATTATTATACTCACTACTCTTATTATTATCAATCTAACTCATAGTATTTACCATATTATGCTCATATCGTCGATGGAACAACTACTATACTTATTACTCTTATTATTATAAATCTAACTCATATTATTAGCCATATTATGGTTATATGACCGATAGAATGACAATTACTATACTTATTACTCTTATTATTATCAATCTAACTCATATTATTAGCCATATTATGCTTATATGATCGATAGAACGACAATTGCTATACTTACTACTCTTATTATTATCCATCTAACTCATATTATTATCCATATTATGCCTATATGATCGATAGGACGACAATTACTCTTCTCATTACTCTTATTATTTTCAATCTAACTCATATTATTAGCCATATTTTGCTTATATGATCGATAGAACGACAATTACTATACTTATTACTCTCGATATTATCAATCTAACTCATATTATTAGCCATATTATGCTTATATGATCGATAGAACGAAAATTACTATACTTATTGCACTCACTCTTATCAATCCTACTCATATTATTAACCATATTATGCAGATATGATCGATAGAACGACAATTACTATAATTATTACTCTTATTATTTTCAATCTAACTCATATTATTGGCCATATTATGCTTATATGATCGATAGAACGACAATTACTATACTTATTACTCTTATTATTATCAATCTAACTCATATTATTAGCCATATTATGCTTATATGATAGATAGAACGAAAATTATTATACTTATTACACTCACTGTTATCAATGTAACTCATATTATTAGCCATATTTCGGTTATATAACCGATAGAACGACAATTACTATACTCATTACTCTTATTATTATCAATCTAACTCATATTATTAACCATATTATGCAGATATGATCGATAGAACGACAATTACTATAATTATTACTCTTATTATTATCAATCTAACTCATATTATTGGCCATATTATGCTTATATGATCGATAGAACGACAATTACTATACTTATTACTCTTATTATTATCAATCTAACTCATATTATTAGCCATATTATGCTTATATGATAGATAGAACGAAAATTACTATACTTATTACACTCACTGTTATCAATCTAACTCATATTATTAGCCATATTTTGGTTATATAACCGATAGAACGACAATTACTATACTTATTACTCTTAATATTATCAATCTAACTCATATTATTAGCCATATTATGCTTATATGATCGATAGAACGAAAATTACTATACTTATTACACTCACTGTTATCAATCTAACTCATATTATTAGCCATATTTTGTTTATATAACCGATAGAACGACAATTACTATACTTATTGCACACACTGTTATCAATCCAACTCATATTATGAACCATATTATGCAGATATGATCGATAGAACGATAATTACTATACTCACTACTCTTATTATTATCAATCTAACTCATATTATTAACCATATTATGCAGATATAATCGATAGAACGACAATTACTATAATAATTACTCTTATTATTATCATTCTAACTCATATTATTAGATATATTATGTTTATATGATCGATAGTACGACAATTACTATACTCATTACTCTTACTATTATCAATCTAACTCATATTATTAGCCATATTATGCTTATATGATCGATAGAACGACAATTACTATACTTATTACTCTTAATATTATCAATCTAACTCATATTATTAGCCATATTATGCTTATATGATCGATAGAACGAAAATTACTATACTTATTACACTCACTGTTATCAATCTAACTCATATTATTAGCCATATTTTGGTTATATAACCGATAGAACGACAATTACTATACTCACTACACTCACTGTTATCAATCTAACTCATATTATTAGTCATATTATGCTTATATGATCGATAGAACGACAATTACTATACTTATTACTCTTATTATTATCAATCTAACTCATATTATTAACCATATTATGCAGATATGATCGATAGAACGATAATTGCAATACTCATTACTCTTATTATTATCAATCTAACTCATATTATTAGCTTATTATGCAGATATGATCGATAGAACGACAATTGCAATACTCATTACTCTTATTATTATCAATCTAACTCATATTATTAGCTTATTATGCAGATATGATCGATAGAACGACAATTACTATACTCATTACTCTTATTATTATCAATCCAACTCATATTATGAACCATATTATTCAGATATGATCGATAGAACGACAATTACTATGCTCACTACTCTTATTGTTATCAATCTAACTCATATTATTGGCCATATTATGCTTATATGATCGATAGAACAACAATTACTATACTTATTACTCTCATTATTATCAATCTAACTCATATTATTAGCCATATTGTGCTTATATGACCGATAGAACGACAATTACTATACTTATTACACTCACTGTTATCAATCTAACTCATATTATTAGCCATATTTTGGTTATATAACCGATAGAACGACAATTACTATACTTACTACACTCACTGTTATCAATCTAACTCTTATTATTAGTCATATTATGCTTATATGATCGATAGAACGACAATTACTATACTTATTACTCTTATTATTATCAATCTAACTCATATTATTAACCATATTATGCTTATATGATCGATAGAACGACAATTACTATACTTATTACTCTCATTATTATCAATCTAACTCATATTATTAGCCATATTGTGCTTATATGACCGATAGAACGACAATTACTATACTTATTACACTCACTATTATCAATCTAACTCATATTATTAGCCATATTATGGTTATATGACCGATAGAACGACAATTTCTATACTCATTACTCTTATTATTATCAATCTAACTCATATTATTAGCGATATTATGCTTATATGATCTATAGAACGACAATTACTATACGTATTACTCCTATTATTATCAACCTAACTCATATTATTAGCGATATTATGCTTATATGATCGATAGAACGACAATTACAATACTCATTACTCTTATTATTATCAATCTAACTCATATTATTAGCCATATTATGGTTATATGACCGATAGAACGACAATTACTATACTGATTACTCTTATTATTACCATTCTAACTCATATTATTAACCATATTATGAAGATATGATCGATAGAACGACAATTACTATACTTATTACCCTTATTATTATCAATCTAACTCATATTATTGGCCATATTATGCTTATATGATCGATAGAACGAAAATTACTATACCTATTACTCTCATTATTATCAATATAACTCATATTATTAGCCATATTGTGCTTATATGACCGATAGAACGACAATTACTATACTTATTACACCCACTATTATCAGTCTAACTCATATTATTAGCCATATTATGCTTATATGATCGATAGAACGACAATTACAATACCCATTACTCTTATAATTATCAATCTAACTCATATTATTAGCCATATTATGGTTATATGACCAATAGAACGACAATTGCTATACTTATTACTCTTATTATTATCAATCTAACTCATATTATTAGCCATATTATGCTTATATGATCGATAGAACGACAATTACTATACTTATTACTCTTATTATTATCAATCTAACTCATATTATTAGCCATATTATGCCTATATGATCGATAGGACGACAATTACTATACTCATTACTCTTATTATTATCAATCTAACTCATATTATTAGCCATATTATGCTTATATGATCGATAGGACGACAATTACTATACTTATTACTCTTATTATTATCAATCTAACTCATATTATTAGCCATATTATGCTTATATGATCGATAGAATGACAATTACTATACTTATTATTCTTATTATTATCAATCTAACTCATAGTATTTACCATATTATGCTCATATCGTCGATGGAACAACTACTATACTTATTACTCTTATTATTATCAATCTAACACATATTATTAGCCATTTTATGCCTATATGATCGATAGGACGACAATTAATATACTTATTATTCTTGTTATTATCAATCTAACTCATATTATTATCCATATTATGCTTATATGATCGATAGAACGAAAATTACTATACTTATTACTCTTATTATTATAAATCTAACTCATATTATTAGCCATATTATGGTTATATGACCGATAGAATGACAATTACTATACTTATTACTCTTATTATTATCAATCTAACTCATATTATTAGCCATATTATGCTTATATGATCGATAGAACGACAATTGCTATACTTACTACTCTTATTATTATCAATCTAACTCATATTATTATCCATATTATGCTTATATGATCGATAGGACGACAATTACTATACTTATTACACTCACTATTATCAATCTAACTCATATTATTAGCCATATTATGGTTATATGACCGATAGAACGACAATTACTATACTTATTACTCCTATTATTATCAATCTAACTCATATTATTAGCCATATTATGCCTATATGATCGATAGGATGACAATTTCTATACTCATTACTCTTATTGTTATCAATCTAACTCATTATTAGCGATATTATGCTTATATGATCGATAGAACGAAAACTACTATACTTATTACTCTTATTATTATAAATCTAACTCATATTATTAGCCATATTATGGTTATATGACCGATAGAATGACAATTACTATACTTATTACTCTTATTATTATCAATCTAACTCATATTATTAGCCATATTATGCTTATATGATCGATAGAACGACAATTGCTATACTTACTACTCTTATTATTATCAATCTAACTCATATTATTATCCATATTATGCCTATATGATCGATAGGACGACAATTACTATACTCATTACTCTTATTATTTTCAATCTAACTCATATTATTAGCCATATTTTGCTTATATGATCGATAGAACGACAATTACTATACTTATTACTCTTGATATTATCAATCTAACTCATATTATTAGCCATATTATGCTTATATGATCGATAGAACGAAAATTACTATACTTATTGCACTCACTCTTATCAATCCAACTCATATTATTAACCATATTATGCAGATATGATCGATAGAACGACAATTACTATAATTATTACTCTTATTATTATCAATCTAACTCATATTATTGGCCATATTATGCTTATATGATCGATAGAACGACAATTACTATACTTATTACTCTTATTATTATCAATCTAACTCATATTATTAGCCATATTATGCTTATATGATAGATAGAACGAAAATTACTATACTTATTACACTCACTGTTATCAATCTAACTCATATTATTAGCCATATTTTGGTTATATAACCGATAGAACGACAATTACTATACTTATTACTCTTAATATTATCAATCTAACTCATATTATTAGCCATATTATGCTTATATGATCTATAGAACGACAATTACTATACGTATTACTCCTATTATTATCAACCTAACTCATATTATTAGCGACATTATGCTTATATGATCGATAGAACGACAATTACAATACTCATTACTCTTATTATTATCAATCTAACTCATATTATTAGCCATATTATGGTTATATGACCGATAGAACGACAATTACTATACTGATTACTCTTATTATTACCATTCTAACTCATATTATTAACCATATTATGAAGATATGATCGATAGAACGACAATTACTATACTTATTACCCCTTATTATTATCAATCTAACTCATATTATTGGCCATATTATGCTTATATGATCGATAGAACGAAAATTACTATACCTATTACTCTCATTATTATCAATATAACTCATATTATTAGCCATATTGTGCTTATATGACCGATAGAACGACAATTACTATACTTATTACACCCACTATTATCAGTCTAACTCATATTATTAGCCATATTATGCTTATATGATCGATAGAACGACAATTACAATACCCATTACTCTTATTATTATCAATCTAACTCATATTATTAGCCATATTATGGTTATATGACCAATAGAACGACAATTGCTATACTTATTACTCTTATTATTATCAATCTAACTCATATTATTAGCCATATTATGCTTATATGATCGATAGAACGACAATTACTATAATTATTACTCTTATTATTATCAATCTAACTCATATTATTGGCCATATTATGCTTATATGATCGATAGGACGACAATTACTATACTTATTACTCTTATTATTATCAATCTAACTCATATTATTAGCCATATTATGCTTATATGATCGATAGAATGACAATTACTATACTTATTATTCTTATTATTATCAATCTAACTCATAGTATTTACCATATTATGCTCATATCGTCGATGGAACAACTACTATACTTATTACTCTTATTATTATCAATCTAACACATATTATTAGCCATATTATGCTTATATGATCGATAGACCGACAATTAATATACTTATTATTCTTGTTATTATCAATCTAACTCATATTATTATCCATATTATGCTTATATGATCGATAGGACGACAATTACTATACTTATTACTCCTATTATTATCAATCTAACTCATATTATTAGCCATTTTATGCCTATATGATCGATAGGACGACAATTAATATACTTGTTATTCTTGTTATTATCAATCTAACTCATATTATTATCCATATTATGCTTATATGATCGATAGAACGAAAATTACTATACTTATTGCACTCACTCTTATCAATCCAACTCATATTATTAACCATATTATGCAGATATGATCGATAGAACGACAATTACTATAATTATTACTCTTATTATTATCAATCTAACTCATATTATTGGCCATATTATGCTTATATGATCGATAGAACGACAATTACTATACTTATTACTCTTATTATTATCAATCTAACTCATATTATTAGCCATATTATGGTTATATGACCGATAGAACGACGATTACTATACTTATTACACTCACTATTATCAGTCTAACTCATATTATTAGCCATGTTATGCTTATATGATCGATAGAATGACAATTACAATACCCAGTACTCTTATTATTATCAATCTAACTCATATTATTAGCCATATTATGGTTATATGACCGATAGAACGACAATTACTATACTCATTACTCTTATTATTTTCAATCTAACTCATATTATTAACCATATTATGCAGATATGATCGATAGAACGACAATTACTATACTTATTACACTCACTGTTATCAATCTAACTCATATTATTAGCCATATTTTGGTCATATAACCGATAGAACGACAATTACTATACTTATTACTCTTAATATTATCAATCTAACTCATATTATTGGCCATATTATGCTTATATGATCGATAGAACGAAAATTACTATACATATTACACTCACTGTTATCAATCTAACTCATATTATTAGCCATATTTTGGTTATATAACCGATATAACGACAATTACTATACTTATTGCACTCACTGTTATCAATCCAACTCATATTATGAACCATATTATGCAGATATGATCGATAGAACGACAATTACTATACTCATTACTCTTATTATTATCAATCTAACTCATATTATTAGCGATATTATGCTTATATGACCGATAGAACGACAATTACTATACTTATTACTCTCATTATTATCAATCTAACTCATATTATTAGCCATATTGTGCTTATATGACCGATAGAACGACAATTACTATACTTATTGCACTCACTATTATCAGTCTAACTCATATTATTAGCCATGTTATGCTTATATGATCGATAGAATGACAATTACAATACCCAGTACTCTTATTATTATCAATCTAACTCATATTATTAGCCATATTATGGTTATATGACCGATAGAACGACAATTACTATACTCATTACTCTTATTATTTTCAATCTAACTCATATTATTAGCCATATTATGTTCATATGATCGATAGAACGACAATTACTATACTTATTACACTCACTATTATCAATCTAACTTACATTATTAACCATATTATGAAGATATGATCGATAGAACGACAATTACTATACTTATTACCCATATTATTATCAATCTAACTCATATTATTGGCCATATTATGCTTATATGATCGATAGAACGAAAATTACTATACCTATTACTCTCATTATTATCAATCTAACTCATATTATTAGCCATATTGTGCTTATATGACCGATAGAACGACAATTACTATACTTATTACACTCACTGTTATCAATCTAACTCATATTATTAGCCATATTTTGGTTAATTAACCGATAGAACGACAATTACTATACTTATTGCACTCACAGTTATCAATCCAACTCATATTATGAAACATATTATGCAGATATGACCAATAGAACGACAATTACTATACTCATTACTCTTATTATTATCAATCTAACTCATATTATTAACCATATTATGCAGATATGATCGATAGAACGACAATTACTATAATTATTACTCTTATTATTATCAATCTAACTCATATTATTGGCCATATTATGCTTATATGATCGATAGAACGACAATTACTATACTTATTACTCTTATTATTATCAATCTAACTCATATTATTAGCCATATTATGCTTATATGATAGATAGAACGAAAATTACAATACTTATTACACTCACTGTTATCAATCTAACTCATATTATTAGCCATATTTTGGTTATATAACCGATAGAACGACAATTACTATACTTATTACTCTTAATATTATCAATCTAACTCATATTATTAGCCATATTATGCTTATATGATCGATAGAACGAAAATTACTATACTTATTACACTCACTGTTATCATTCTAACTCATATTATTAGCCATATTTTGTTTATATAACCGATAGAACGACAATTACTATACTTATTGCACACACTGTTATCAATCCAACTCATATTATGAACCATATTATGCAGATATGATCGATAGAACGATAATTACTATACTCACTACTCTTATTATTATCAATCTAACTCATATTATTAACCATATTATGCAGATATAATCGATAGAACGACAATTACTATAATAATTACTCTTATTATTATCATTCTAACTCATATTATTAGACATATTATGCTTATATGATCGATAGTACGACAATTACTATACTCATTACTCTTACTATTATCAATCTAACTCATATTATTAGCCATATTATGCTTATATGATCGATAGAACGACAATTACTATACTTATTACTCTTAATATTATCAATCTAACTCATATTATTAGCCATATTATGCTTATATGATCGATAGAACGAAAATTACTATACTTATTACACTCACTGTTATCAATCTAACTCATATTATTAGCCATATTTTGGTTATATAACCGATAGAACGACAATTACTATACTTACTACACTCACTGTTATCAATCTAACTCATATTATTAGTCATATTATGCTTATATGATCGATAGAACGACAATTACTATACTTATTACTCTTATTATTATCAATCTAACTCATATTATTAACCATATTATGCAGATATGATCGATAGAACGACAATTGCAATATTCATTACTCTTATTATTATCAATCTAACTCATATTATTAGCCATATTATGCTTATATGATCGATAGAACGAAAATTACTATACTTATTGCACTCACTCTTATCAATCCAACTCATATTATTAACCACATTATGCAGATATGATCGATAGAACGACAATTACTATAATTATTACTCTTATTATTATCAATCTAACTCATATTATTGGCCATATTATGCTTATATGATCGATAGAACGACAATTACTATACTTATTACTCTTATTATTATCAATCTAACTCATATTATTAGCCATATTATGCTTATATGATAGATAGAACGAAAATTATTATACTTATTACACTCACTGTTATCAATGTAACTCATATTATTAGCCATATTTCGGTTATATAACCGATAGAACGACAAATACTATACTCATTACTCTTATTATTATCAATCTAACTCATATTATTAACCATATTATGCAGATATGATCGATAGAACGACAATTACTATAATTATTACTCTTATTATTATCAATCTAACTCATATTATTGGCCATATTATGCTTATATGATCGATAGAACGACAATTACTATACTTATTACTCTTATTATTATCAATCTAACTCATATTATTAGCCATATTATGCTTATATGATAGATAGAACGAAAATTACTATACTTATTACACTCACTGTTATCAATCTAACTCATATTATTAGCCATATTTTGGTTATATAACCGATAGAACGACAATTACTATACTTATTACTCTTAATATTATCAATCTAACTCATATTATTAGCCATATTATGCTTATATGATCGATAGAACGAAAATTACTATACTTATTACACTCACTGTTATCAATCTAACTCATATTATTAGCCATATTTTGTTTATATAACCGATAGAACGACAATTACTATACTTATTGCACACACTGTTATCAATCCAACTCATATTATGAACCATATTATGCAGATATGATCGATAGAACGATAATTACTATACTCACTACTCTTATTATTATCAATCTAACTCATATTACTAACCATATTATGCAGATATAATCGATAGAACGACAATTACTATAATAATTACTCTTATTATTATCATTCTAAATCATATTATTAGACATATTATGCTTATATGATCGATAGTACGACAATTACTATACTCATTACTCTTACTATTATCAATCTAACTCATATTATTAGCCATATTATGCTTATATGATCGATAGAACGACAATTACTATACTTATTACTCTTAATATTATCAATCTAACTCATATTATTAGCCATATTATGCTTATATGATCGATAGAATGACAATTACTATACTTATTATTCTTATTATTATCAATCTAACTCATAGTATTTACCATATTATGCTCATATCGTCGATGGAACAACTACTATACTTATTACTCTTATTATTATAAATCTAACTCATATTATTAGCCATATTATGGTTATATGACCGATAGAATGACAATTACTATACTTATTACTCTTATTATTATCAATCTAACTCATATTATTAGCCATATTATGCTTATATGATCGATAGAACGACAATTGCTATACTTACTACTCTTATTATTATCAATCTAACTCATATTATTATCCATATTATGCCTATATGATCGATAGGACGACAATTACTATACTCATTACTCTTATTATTTTCAATCTAACTCATATTATTAGCCATATTTTGCTTATATGATCGATAGAACGACAATTACTATACTTATTACTCTTGATATTATCAATCTAACTCATATTATTAGCCATATTATGCTTATATGATCGATAGAACGAAAATTACTATACTTATTGCACTCACTCTTATCAATCCAACTCATATTATTAACCATATTATGCAGATATGATCGATAGAACGACAATTACTATAATTATTACTCTTATTATTATCAATCTAACTCATATTATTGGCCATATTATGCTTATATGATCGATAGAACGACAATTACTATACTTATTACTCTTATTATTATCAATCTAACTCATATTATTAGCCATATTATGCTTATATGATAGATAGAACGACAATTACTATACTTATTACTCTTTTTATTATCAATCTAACTCATATTATTAGCCATATTATGCTTATATGATAGATAGAACGAAAATTACTATACTTATTACACTCACTGTTATCAATCTAACTCATATTATTAGCCATATTTTGGTTATATAACCGATAGAACGACAATTACTATACTTATTACTCTTAATATTATCAATCTAACTCATATTATTAGCCATATTATGCTTATATGATCGATAGAACGAAAATTACTATACTTATTACACTCACTGTTATCAATCTAACTCATATTATTAGCCATATTTTGTTTATATAACCGATAGAACGACAATTACTATACTTATTGCACACACTGTTATCAATCCAACTCATATTATGAACCATATTATGCAGATATGATCGATAGAACGATAATTACTATACTCACTACTCTTATTATTATCAATCTAACTCATATTATTAACCATATTATGCAGATATAATCGATAGAACGACAATTACTATAATAATTACTCTTATTATTATCATTCTAACTCATATTATTAGACATATTATGTTTATATGATCGATAGTACGAAAATTACTATACTCATTACTCTTACTATTATCAATCTAACTCATATTATTAGCCATATTATGCTTATATGATCGATAGAACGACAATTACTATACTTATTACTCTTAATATTATCAATCTAACTCATATTATTAGCCATATTATGCTTATATGATCGATAGAACGAAAATTACTATACTTATTACACTCACTGTTATCAATCTAACTCATATTATTAGCCATATTTTGGTTATATAACCGATTGAACGACAATTACTATACTTACTACACTCACTGTTATCAATCTAACTCATATTATTAGTCATATTATGCTTATATGATCGATAGAACGACAATTACTATACTTATTACTCTTATTATTATCAATCTAACTCATATTATTAACCATATTATGCAGATATGATCGATAGAACGACAATTGCAATACTCATTACTCTTATTATTATCAATCTAACTCATATTATTAGCTTATTATGCAGATATGATCGATAGAACGACAATTGCAATACTCATTACTCTTATTATTATCAATCTAACTCATATTATTAGCTTATTATGCAGATATGATCGATAGAACGACAATTACTATACTCATTACTCTTATTATTATCAATCCAACTCATATTATGAACCATATTATGCAGATATGATCGATAGAACGACAATTACTATACTCACTACTCTTATTATTATCAATCTAACTCATATTATTGGCCATATTATGCTTATATGATCGATAGAACAACAATAACTATACTTATTACTCTCATTATTATCAATCTAACTCATATTATTAGCCATATTGTGCTTATATGACCGATAGAACGACAATTACTATACCTATTACACTCACTGTTATCAATCTAACTCATATTATTAGCCATATTATGCTTATATGATCGATAGGACGACAATTACTATACTTATTACTCCTATTATTATCAATCTAACTCATATTATTAGCCATTTTATGACTATATGATCGATAGGACCACAATTAATATACTTATTATTCTTGTTATTATCAATCTAACTCATATTATTATCCATATTATGCTTATATGATCGATAGAACGAAAATTACTATACTTATTGCACTCACTCTTATCAATCCAACTCATATTATTAACCATATTATGCAGATATGATCGATAGAACGACAATTACTATAATTATTACTCTTATTATTATCAATCTAACTCATATTATTGGCCATATTATGCTTATATGATCGATAGAACGACAATTACTATACTTATTACTCTTATTATTATCAATCTAACTCATATTATTAGCCATATTATGCTTATATGATAGATAGAACGAAAATTATTATACTTATTACACTCACTGTTTTCAATGTAACTCATATTATTAGCCATATTTCGGTTATATAACCGATAGAACGACAATTACTATACTCATTACTCTTATTATTATCAATCTAACTCGTATTATTAACCATATTATGCAGATATGATCGATAGAACGACAATTACTATAATTATTACTCTTATTATTATCAATCTAACTCATATTATTGGCCATATTATGCTTATATGATCGATAGAACGACAATTACTATACTTATTACTCTTATTATTATCAATCTAACTCATATTATTAGACATATTATGCTTATATGATAGATAGAACGAAAATTACTATACTTATTACACTCACTGTTATCAATCTAACTCATATTATTAGCCATATTTTGGTTATATAACCGATAGAACGACAATTACTATACTTATTACTCTTAATATTATCAATCTAACTCATATTATTAGCCATATTATGCTTATATGATCGATAGAACGAAAATTACTATACTTATTACACTCACTGTTATCAATCTAACTCATATTATTAGCCATATTTTGTTTATATAACCGATAGAACGACAATTACTATACTTATTGCACACACTGTTATCAATCCAACTCATATTATGAACCATATTATGCAGATATGATCGATAGAACGACAATTACTATACTCATTACTCTTATTATTATCAATCTAACTCATATTATTAACCATATTATGCAGATATGATCGATGGAACGACAATTACTATACTTATTACACTCACTGTTATCAATCTAACTCATATTATTAGCCATATTTTGGTCATATAACCGATAGAACGACAATTACTATACTTATTACTCTTAATATTATCAATCTAACTCATATTATTGGCCATATTATGCTTATATGGTCGATAGAACGAAAATTACTATACATATTACACTCACTGTTATCAATCTAACTCATATTATTAGCCATATTTTGGTTATATAACCGATATAACGACAATTACTATACTTATTGCACTCACTGTTATCAATCCAACTCATATTATGAACCATATTATGCAGATATGATCGATAGAACGACAATTACAATACTCATTACTCTTATTACTATCAATCTAACTCATATTATTAGCCATATTGTGCTTATATGACCGATAGAACGACAATTACTATACTTATTATACTCACTATTATCAGTCTAACTCATATTATTAGCCATATTATGGTTATATGACCGATAGAACGACAATTACTATACTTATTACTCCTATTATTATCAATCTAACTCATATTATTGGCCATATTATGCTTATATGATCGATAGAACGACAATTACTATACTTATTACTCTCATTATTATCAATCTAACTCATATTATTAGCCATATTGTGCTTATATGACCGATAGAACGACAATTACTATACTTATTATTTCTATTGTTATCAATCTAACTCATAGTATTTACCATATTATGCTCATATCGTCGATGGAACGACAACTACTATACATATTACTCTTATGATTATCAATCTAACACATATTATTAGCCATATTATGCTTATATGATCGATAGACCGACAATTAATATACTTATTATTCTTGTTATTTTCAATCTAACTCATATTATTATCCATATTATGCTTATATGATCGATAGAACGACAATTACTATACTTATTACTCTTATTATTATCAATCTAACTCATATTATTAGCCATATTGTGCTTATATGACCGATAGAACGACAATTACTATACTTATTACACTCACTATTATCAGTCTAACTCATATTATTAGCCATGTTATGCTTATATGATCGATAGAATGACAATTACAATACCCAGTACTCTTATTATTATCAATCTAACTCATATTATTAACCATATTATGCAGATATGATCGATAGAACGACAATTACTATAATTATTACTCTTATTATTATCAATCTAACTCATATTATTGGCCATATTATGCTTATATGATCGATAGAACGACAATTACTATACTTATTACACTCACTGTTATCAATCTAACTCATATTATTAGCCATATTTTGGTCATATAACCGATAGAACGACAATTACTATACTTATTACTCTTAATATTATCAATCTAACTCATATTATTGGCCATATTATGCTTATATGATCGATAGAACGAAAATTACTATACATATTACACTCACTGTTATCAATCTAACTCATATTATTAGCCATATTTTGGTTATATAACCGATATAACGACAATTACTATACTTATTGCACTCACTGTTATCAATCCAACTCATATTATGGACCACATTATGCAGATATGATCGATAGAACGACAATTACTATACTCATTACTCTTATTATTATCAATCTAACTCATATTATTAGCGATATTATGCTTATATGATCGATAGAACGACAATTACTATACGTATTACTCCTATTATTATCAACCTGACTCATATTATTAGCCATATTATGCTTATATGATCGATAGAACGACAATTACAATACTCATTACTCTTATTACTATCAATCTAACTCATATTATTAGCCATATTGTGCTTATATGACCGATAGAACGACAATTACTATACTTATTATACTCACTATTATCAGTCTAACTCATATTATTAGCCATATTATGGTTATATGACCGATAGAACGACAATTACTATACTTATTACTCCTATTATTATCAATCTAACTCATATTATTGGCCATATTATGCTTATATGATCGATAGAACGACAATTACTATACTTATTACTCTCATTATTATCAATCTAACTCATATTATTAGCCATATTGTGCTTATATGACCGATAGAACGACAATTACTATACTTATTATTTCTATTGTTATCAATCTAACTCATAGTATTTACCATATTATGCTCATATCGTCGATGGAACGACAACTACTATACATATTACTCTTATGATTATCAATCTAACACATATTATTAGCCATATTATGCTTATATGATCGATAGACCGACAATTAATATACTTATTATTCTTGTTATTATCAATCTAACTCATATGATTATCCATATTATGCTTATATGATCGATAGGACGACAATTACTATACTTATTACTCCTATTATTATCAATCTAACTCATATTATTAGCCATTTTATGCCTATATGATCGATAGGACGACAATTAATATACTTATTATTCTTGTTATTATCAATCTAACTCATATTATTATCCATATTATGCTTATATGATCGATAGAACGAAAATTACTATACTTATTGCACTCACTCTTATCAATCCAACTCATATTATTAACCATATTATGCAGATATGATCGATAGAACGACAATTACTATAATTATTACTCTTATTATTATCAATCTAACTCATATTATTGGCCATATTATGCTTATATGATCGATAGAACGACAATTACTATACTTATTACTCTTATTATTATCAATCTAACTCATATTATTAGCCATATTATGCTTATATGATAGATGGAACGAAAATTATTATACTTATTACACTCACTGTTTTCTATGTAACTCATATTATTAGCCATATTTCGGTTATATAACCGATAGAACGACAATTACTATACTCATTACTCTTATTATTATCAATCTAACTCATATTATTAACCATATTATGCAGATATGATCGATAGAACGACAATTACTATAATTATTACTCTTATTATTATCAATCTAACTCATATTATTGGCCATATTATGCTTATATGATCGATAGAACGACAATTACTATACTTATTACTCTTATTATTATCAATCTAACTCATATTATTAGACATATTATGCTTATATGATAGATAGAACGAAAATTACTATACTTATTACACTCACTGTTATCAATCTAACTCATATTATTAGCCATATTTTGGTTATATAACCGATAGAACGACAATTACTATACTTATTACTCTTAATATTATCAATCTAACTCATATTATTAGCCATATTATGCTTATATGATCGATAGAACGAAAATTACTATACTTATTACACTCACTGTTATCAATCTAACTCATATTATTAGCCATATTTTGTTTATATAACCGATAGAACGACAATTACTATACTTATTGCACACACTGTTATCAATCCAACTCATATTATGAACCATATTATGCAGATATGATCGATAGAACGACAATTACTATACTCATTACTCTTATTATTATCAATCTAACTCATATTATTAGCGATATTATGCTTATATGATCGATAGAACGACAATTACTATACGTATTACTCCTATTATTATCAACCTAACTCATATTATTAGCCATATTATGCTTATATGATCGATAGAACGACAATTACAATACTCATTACTCTTATTACTATCAATCTAACTCATATTATTAGCCATATTGTGCTTATATGACCGATAGAACGACAATTACTATACTTATTATACTCACTATTATCAGTCTAACTCATATTATTAGCCATATTATGGTTATATGACCGATAGAACGACAATTACTATACTTATTACTCCTATTATTATCAATCTAACTCATATTATTGGCCATATTATGCTTATATGATCGATAGAACGACAATTACTATACTTATTACTCTCATTATTATCAATCTAACTCATATTATTAGCCATATTGTGCTTATATGACCGATAGAACGACAATTACTATACTTATTATTTCTATTGTTATCAATCTAACTCATAGTATTTACCATATTATGCTCATATCGTCGATGGAACGACAACTACTATACATATTACTCTTATGATTATCAATCTAACACATATTATTAGCCATATTATGCTTATATGATCGATAGACCGACAATTAATATACTTATTATTCTTGTTATTTTCAATCTAACTCATATTATTATCCATATTATGCTTATATGATCGATAGAACGACAATTACTATACTTATTACTCTTATTATTATCAATCTAACTCATATTATTAGCCATATTGTGCTTATATGACCGATAGAACGACAATTACTATACTTATTACACTCACTATTATCAGTCTAACTCATATTATTAGCCATGTTATGCTTATATGATCGATAGAATGACAATTACAATACCCAGTACTCTTATTATTATCAATCTAACTCATATTATTAGCCATATTATGGTTATATGACCGATAGACCGACAATTACTATACTCATTACTCTTATTATTTTCAATCTAACTCATATTATTAACCATATTATGCAGATATGATCGATAGAACGACAATTACTATACTTATTACACTCACTGTTATCAATCTAACTCATATTATTAGCCATATTTTGGTCATATAACCGATAGAACGACAATTACTATACTTATTACTCTTAATATTATCAATCTAACTCATATTATTGGCCATATTATGCTTATATGATCGATAGAACGAAAATTACTATACATATTACACTCACTGTTATCAATCTAACTCATATTATTAGGCATATTTTGGTTATATAACCGATATAACGACAATTACTATACTTATTGCACTCACTGTTATCAATCCAACTCATATTATGAACCATATTATGCAGATATGATCGATAGAACGACAATTACTATACTCATTACTCTTATTATTATCAATCTAACTCATATTATTAACCATATTATGCAGATATGATCGATAGAACGACAATTACTATACTTATTACACTCACTGTTATCAATCTAACTCATATTATTAGCCATATTTTGGTCATATAACCGATAGAACGACAATTACTATACTTATTACTCTTAATATTATCAATCTAACTCATATTATTGGCCATATTATGCTTATATGATCGATAGAACGAAAATTACTATACATATTACACTCACTGTTATCAATCTAACTCATATTATTAGCCATATTTTGGTTATATAACCGATATAACGACAATTACTATACTTATTGCACTCACTGTTATCAATCCAACTCATATTATGGACCATATTATGCAGATATGATCGATAGAACGACAATTACTATACTCATTACTCTTATTATTATCAATCTAACTCATATTATTAGCGATATTATGCTTATATGATCGATAGAACGACAATTACTATACGTATTACTCCTATTATTATCAACCTGACTCATATTATTAGCCATATTATGCTTATATGATCGATAGAACGACAATTACAATACTCATTACTCTTATTACTATCAATCTAACTCATATTATTAGCCATATTGTGCTTATATGACCGATAGAACGACAATTACTATACTTATTATACTCACTATTATCAGTCTAACTCATATTATTAGCCATATTATGGTTATATGACCGATAGAACGACAATTACTATACTTATTACTCCTATTATTATCAATCTAACTCATATTATTGGCCATATTATGCTTATATGATCGATAGAACGACAATTACTATACTTATTACTCTCATTATTATCAATCTAACTCATATTATTAGCCATATTGTGCTTATATGACCGATAGAACGACAATTACTATACTTATTATTTCTATTGTTATCAATCTAACTCATAGTATTTACCATATTATGCTCATATCGTCGATGGAACGACAACTACTATACATATTACTCTTATGATTATCAATCTAACACATATTATTAGCCATATTATGCTTATATGATCGATAGACCGACAATTAATATACTTATTATTCTTGTTATTTTCAATCTAACTCATATTATTATCCATATTATGCTTATATGATCGATAGAACGACAATTACTATACTTATTACTCTCATTATTATCAACCTAACTCATATTATTAGCCATATTATGCTTATATCATCGATAGAACGACAATTACAATACTCATTACTCTTATTACTATCAATCTAACTCATATTATTAGCCATATTGTGCTTATATGACCGATAGAACGACAATTACTATACTTATTATACTCACTATTATCAGTCTAACTCATATTATTAGCCATATTATGGTTATATGACCGATAGAACGACAATTACTATACTTATTACTCCTATTATTATCAATCTAACTCATATTATTGGCCATATTATGCTTATATGATCGATAGAACGACAATTACTATACTTATTACTCTCATTATTATCAATCTAACTCATATTATTAGCCATATTGTGCTTATATGACCGATAGAACGACAATTACTATACTTATTATTTCTATTGTTATCAATCTAACTCATAGTATTTACCATATTATGCTCATATCGTCGATGGAACGACAACTACTATACATATTACTCTTATGATTATCAATCTAACACATATTATTAGCCATATTATGCTTATATGATCGATAGACCGACAATTAGTATACTTATTATTCTTGTTATTTTCAATCTAACTCATATTATTATCCATATTATGCTTATATGATCGATAGAACGACAATTACTATACTTATTACTCTTATTATTATCAATCTAACTCATATTATTAGCCATATTGTGCTTATATGACCGATAGAACGACAATTACTATACTTATTACACTCACTATTATCAGTCTAACTCATATTATTAGCCATGTTATGCTTATATGATCGATAGAATGACAATTACAATACCCAGTACTCTTATTATTATCAATCTAACTCATATTATTAGCCATATTATGGTTATATGACCGATAGAACGACAATTACTATACTCATTACTCTTATTATTTTCAATCTAACTCATATTATTAACCATATTATGCAGATATGATCGATAGAACGACAATTACTATACTTATTACACTCACTGTTATCAATCTAACTCATATTATTAGCCATATTTTGGTCATATAACCGATAGAACGACAATTACTATACTTATTACTCCTATTATTATCAATCTAACTCATATTATTGGCCATATTATGCTTATATGATCGATAGAACGACAATTACTATACTTATTACTCTTATTATTATCAATCTAACTCATATTATTAGCCATATTATGCTTATATGATAGATAGAACGAAAATTACTATACTTATTACACTCACTGTTATCAATCTAACTCATATTATTAGCCATATTTTGGTCATATAACCGATAGAACGACAATTACTATACTTATTACTCTTAATATTATCAATCTAACTCATATTATTGGCCATATTATGCTTATATGATCGATAGAACGAAAATTACTATACATATTACACTCACTGTTATCAATCTAACTCATATTATTAGCCATATTTTGGTTATATAACCGATATAACGACAATTACTATACTTATTGCACTCACTGTTATCAATCCAACTCATATTATGGACCATATTATGCAGATATGATCGATAGAACGACAATTACTATACTCATTACTCTTATTATTATCAATCTAACTCATATTATTAGCGATATTATGCTTATATGATCGATAGAACGACAATTACTATACGTATTACTCCTATTATTATCAACCTGACTCATATTATTAGCCATATTATGCTTATATGATCGATAGAACGACAATTACAATACTCATTACTCTTATTACTATCAATCTAACTCATATTATTAGCCATATTGTGCTTATATGACCGATAGAACGACAATTACTATACTTATTATACTCACTATTATCAGTCTAACTCATATTATTAGCCATATTATGGTTATATGACCGATAGAACGACAATTACTATACTTATTACTCCTATTATTATCAATCTAACTCATATTATTGGCCATATTATGCTTATATGATCGATAGAACGACAATTACTATACTTATTACTCTCATTATTATCAATCTAACTCATATTATTAGCCATATTGTGCTTATATGACCGATAGAACGACAATTACTATACTTATTATTTCTATTGTTATCAATCTAACTCATAGTATTTACCATATTATGCTCATATCGTCGATGGAACGACAACTACTATACATAATACTCTTATGATTATCAATCTAACACATATTATTAGCCATATTATGCTTATATGATCGATAGACCGACAATTAATATACTTATTATTCTTGTTATTTTCAATCTAACTCATATTATTATCCATATTATGCTTATATGATCGATAGAACGACAATTACTATACTTATTACTCTCATTATTATCAATCTAACTCATATTATTAGCCATATTGTGCTTATATGACCGATAGAACGACAATTACTATACTTATTACACTCACTATTATCAGTCTAACACATATTATTAGCCATGTTATGCTTATATGATCGATAGAATGACAATTACAATACCCAGTACTCTTATTATTATCAATCTAACTCATATTATTAGCCATATTATGGTTATATGACCGATAGAACGACAATTACTATACTCATTACTCTTATTATTTTCAATCTAACTCATATTATTAGCCATATTATGCTCATATGATCGATAGAACGACAATTACTATACTTATTACTCTTATTATTACCAATCTAACTCATATTATTAACCATATTATGAAGATATGATCGATAGAACGACAATTACTATACTTATTACCCATATTATTATCAATCTAACTCATATTATTGGCCATATTACGCTTATATGATCAATAGAACGAAAATTACTATACCTATTACTCTCATTATTATCAATCTAACTCATATTATTAGCCATATTGTGCTTATATGACCGATAGAACGACAATTACTGTACTTATTACACTCACTGTTATCAATCTAACTCATATTATTAGCCATATTATGCTTATATGATCGATAGAACGACAATTACTATACTTATTACTCTTATTATTATCAATCTAACTCATATTATTAACCATATTATGCAGATATGATCGATAGAACGACAATTACAATACTCATTACTCTTATTACTATCAATCTAACTCATATTATTAGCCATATTGTGCTTATATGACCGATAGAACGACAATTACTATACTTATTATACTCACTATTATCAGTCTAACTCATATTATTAGCCATATTATGGTTATATGACCGATAGAACGACAATTACTATACTTATTACTCCTATTATTTTCAATCTAACTCATATTATTAGCCATATTATGCTCATATGATCGATAGAACGACAATTACTATACTTATTACTCTTATTATTACCAATCTAACTCATATTATTAACCATATTATGCAGATATGATCGATAGAACGACAATTACTATACTCATTACTCTTATTATTATCAATCTAACTCATATTATTAACCATATCATGCAGATATGGTCGATAGAACGACAATTACTATAACTATTACTCATATTATTATCAATCTAACTCATATTATTGGCCATATTATGCAGATATGATCGATAGAACGACAGTTACTATAATTATTACTCTTATTATTATCAATCTAACTCATATTATTGGCCATATTATGCTTATATGATCGATAGAACGACAATTACTATACTTATTACTCTTATTATTATCAATCTAACTCATATTATTAGCCATATTATGCTTATATGATAGATAGAACGAAAATTACTATACTTATTACACTCACTGTTATCAATCTAACTCATATTATTAGCCATATTTTGGTCAAATAACCGATAGAACGACAACTACTATACTTATTACTCTTAATATTATCAATCTAACTCATATTATTGGCCATATTATGCTTATATGATCGATAGAATGAAAATTACTATACTTATTACACTCACTGCTATCAATCTAACTCATATTATTAGCCATATTTTGGTTATATAACCGATATAACGACAATTACTATACTTATTGCACTCACTGTTATCAATCCAACTCATATTATGAACCATATTATGCAGATATGATCGATAGAACGACAATTACTATACTCATTACTCTTATTATTATCAATCTAACTCATATTATTAACCATATTATGCAGATATGATCGATAGAACGACAATTACTATACTTATTACACTCACTTTTATCAATCTAACTCATATTATTAGCCATATTTTGGTCATATAACCGATAGAACGACAATTACTATACTTATTACTCTTAATATTATCAATCTAACTCATATTATTGGCCATATTATGCTTATATGATCGATAGAACGAAAATAACTATACATATTACACTCACTGTTATCAATCTAACTCATATTATTAGCCATATTTTGGTTATATAACCGATATAACGACAATTGCTATACTTATTGCACTCACTGTTATCAATCCAACTCATATTATGAACCATATTATGCAGATATGATCGATAGAACGACAATTGCTATACTCATTACTCTTATTATTATCAATCTAACTCATATTATTAGCGATATTATGCTTATATGATCGATAGAACGACAATTACTATACGTATTACTCCTATTATTATCAACCTAACTCATATTATTGGCCATATTATGCTTATGTGATCGATAGAACGACAATTACTATACTTATTACTCTCATTATTATCAATCTAACTCATATTATTAGCCATATTGTGCTTATATGACCGATAGAACGACAATTACTATACTTATTGCACTCACTATTATCAGTCTAACTCATATTATTAGCCATATTATGCTTATATGATCGATAGAATGACAATTACAATACCCAGTACTCTTATTATTATCAATCTAACTCATATTATTAGCCATATTATGGTTATATGACCGATAGAACGACAATTACTATACTCATTACTCTTATTATTTTCAATCTAACTCATATTATTAGCCATATTATGCTCATATGATCGATAGAACGACAATTACTATACTTATTACACTCACTATTATCAATCTAACTTACATTATTAACCATATTATGAAGATATGATCGATAGAACGACAATTACTATACTTATTACCCATATTATTATCAATCTAACTCATATTATTGGCCATATTATGCTTATATGATCGATAGAACGAAAATTACTATACCTATTACTCTCATTATTATCAATCTAACTCATATTATTAGCCATATTGTGCTTATATGACCGATAGAACGACAATTACTATACTTATTACACTCACTGTTATCAATCTAACTCATATTATTAGCCATATTTTGGTTAATTAACCGATAGAACGACAATTACTATACTTATTGCACTCACAGTTATCAATCCAACTCATATTATGAAACATATTATGCAGATATGACCAATAGAACGACAATTACTATACTCATTACTCTTATTATTATCAATCTAACTCATATTATTAACCATATTATGCAGATATGATCGATAGAACGACAATTACTATAATTATTACTCTTATTATTATCAATCTAACTCATATCATTGGCCATATTATGCTTATATGATCGATAGAACGACAATTACTATACTTATTACTCTTATTATTATCAATCTAACTCATATTATTAGCCATATTATGCTTATATGATAGATAGAACGAAAATTACAATATTTATTACACTCACTGTTATCAATCTAACTCATATTATTAGCCATGTTTTGGTTATATAACCGATAGAACGACAATTACTATACTTATTACTCTTAATATTATCAATCTAACTCATATTATTAGCCATATTACGCTTATATGATCGATAGAACGAAAATTACTATACTTATTACACTCACTGTTATCAATCTAACTCATATTATTAGCCATATTATGCTTATATGATCGATAGAACGAAAATTACTATACTTATTACACTCACTGTTATCAATCTAACTCATATTATTAGCCATATTTTGGTTATATAACCGATAGAACGACAATTACTATACTTACTACACTCACTGTTATCAATCTAACTCATATTATTAGTCATATTATGCTTATATGATCGATAGAACGACAATTACTATACTTATTACTCTTATTATTATCAATCTAACTCATATTATTAACCATATTATGCAGATATGATCGATAGAACGACAATTGCAATACTCATTACTCTTATTATTATCAATCTAACTCATATTATTAGCTTATTATGCAGATATGATCGATAGAACGACAATTGCAATACTCATTACTCTTATTATTATCAATCTAACTCATATTATTAGCTTATTATGCAGATATGATCGATAGAACGACAATTACTATACTCATTACTCTTATTATTATCAATCCAACTCATATTATGAACCATATTATGCAGATATGATCGATAGAACGACAATTACTATACTCACTACTCTTATTATTATCAATCTAACTCATATTATTGGCCATATTATGCTTATATGATCGATAGAACAACAATTACTATACTTATTACTCTCATTATTATCAATCTAACTCATATTATTAGCCATATTGTGCTTATATGACCGATAGAACGACAATTACTATACTTATTACACTCACTGTTATCAATCTAACTCATATTATTAGCCATATTTTCGTTATATAACCGATAGAACGACAATTACTATACTTACTACACTCACTGTTATCAATCTAACTCTTATTATTAACCATATTATGCTTATATGATCGATAGAACGACAATTACTATACTTATTACTCTCATTATTATCAATCTAACTCATATTATTAGCCATATTGTGCTTATATGACCGATAGAACGACAATTACTATACTTATTACACTCACTATTATCAATCTAACTCATATTATTAGCCATATTATGGTTATATGACCGATAGAACGACAATTTCTATACTCATTACTCTTATTATTATCAATCTAACTCATATTATTAGCGATATTATGCTTATATGATCTATAGAACGACAATTACTATACGTATTACTCCTATTATTATCAACCTAACTCATATTATTAGCGATATTATGCTTATATGATCGATAGAACGAAAATTATTATACTTATTACACTCACTGTTATCAATGTAACTCATATTATTAGCCATATTTCGGTTATATAACCGATAGAACGACAATTACTATACTCATTACTCTTATTATTATCAATCTAACTCATATTATTAACCATATTATGCAGATATGATCGATAGAACGACAATTACTATAATTATTACTCTTATTATTATCAATCTAACTCATATTATTGGCCATATTATGCTTATATGATCGATAGGACGACAATTACTATACTTATTACTCTTATTATTATCAATCTAACTCATATTATTAGCCATATTATGCTTATATGATCGATAGAATGACAATTACTATACTTATTATTCTTATTATTATCAATCTAACTCATAGTATTTACCATATTATGCTCATATCGTCGATGGAACAACTACTATACTTATTACTCTTATTATTATCAATCTAACACATATTATTAGCCATTTTATGCCTATATGATCGATAGGACGACAATTAATATACTTATTATTCTTGTTATTATCAATCTAACTCATATTATTATCCATATTATGCTTATATGATCGATAGAACGAAAATTACTATACTTATTGCACTCACTCTTATCAATCCAACTCATATTATTAACCATATTATGCAGATATGATCGATAGAACGACAATTACTATAATTATTACTCTTATTATTATCAATCTAACTCATATTATTGGCCATATTATGCTTATATGATCGATAGAACGACAATTACTATACTTATTACTCTTATTATTATCAATCTAACTCATATTATTAGCCATATTATGCTTATATGATAGATAGAACGAAAATTATTATACTTATTACACTCACTGTTATCAATGTAACTCATATTATTAGCCATATTTCGGTTATATAACCGGTAGAACGACAATTACTATACTCATTACTCTTATTATTATCAATCTAACTCATATTATTAACCATATTATGCAGATATGATCGATAGAACGACAATTACTATAATTATTACTCTTATTATTATCAATCTAACTCATATTATTGGCCATATTATGCTTATATGATCGATAGAACGACAATTACTATACTTATTACTCTTATTATTATCAATCTAACTCATATTATTAGCCATATTATGCTTATATGATAGATAGAACGAAAATTACTATACTTATTACACTCACTGTTATCAATCTAACTCATATTATTAGCCATATTTTGGTTATATAACCGATAGAACGACAATTACTATACTTATTACTCTTAATATTATCAATCTAACTCATATTATTAGCCATATTATGCTTATATGATCGATAGAACGAAAATTACTATACTTATTACACTCACTGTTATCAATCTAACTCATATTATTAGCCATATTTTGTTTATATAACCGATAGAACGACAATTACTATACTTATTGCACACACTGTTATCAATCCAACTCATATTATGAACCATATTATGCAGATATGATCGATAGAACGATAATTACTATACTCACTACTCTTATTATTATCAATCTAACTCATATTATTAACCATATTATGCAGATATAATCGATAGAACGACAATTACTATAATAATTACTCTTATTATTATCATTCTAAATCATATTATTAGACATATTATGCTTATATGATCGATAGTACGACAATTACTATACTTATTACTCTTAATATTATCAATCTAACTCATATTATTAGCCATATTATGCTTATATGATCGATAGAATGACAATTACTATACTTATTATTCTTATTATTATCAATCTAACTCATAGTATTTACCATATTATGCTCATATCGTCGATGGAACAACTACTATACTTATTACTCTTATTATTATAAATCTAACTCATATTATTAGCCATATTATGGTTATATGACCGATAGAATGACAATTACTATACTTATTACTCTTATTATTATCAATCTAACTCATATTATTAGCCATATTATGCTTATATGATCGATAGAACGACAATTGCTATACTTACTACTCTTATTATTATCAATCTAACTCATATTATTATCCATATTATGCCTATATGATCGATAGGACGACAATTACTATACTCATTACTCTTATTATTTTCAATCTAACTCATATTATTAGCCATATTTTGCTTATATGATCGATAGAACGACAATTACTATACTTATTACTCTTGATATTATCAATCTAACTCATATTATTAGCCATATTATGCTTATATGATCGATAGAACGAAAATTACTATACTTATTGCACTCACTCTTATCAATCCAACTCATATTATTAACCATATTATGCAGATATGATCGATAGAACGACAATTACTATAATTATTACTCTTATTCTTATCAATCTAACTCATATTATTGGCCATATTATGCTTATATGATCGATAGAACGACAATTACTATACTTATTACTCTTATTATTATCAATCTTACTCATATTATTAGCCATATTATGCTTATATGATAGATAGAACGAAAATTATTATACTTATTACACTCACTGTTATCAATGTAACTCATATTATTAGCCATATTTCGGTTATATAACCGATAGAACGACAATTACTATACTCATTACTCTTATTATTATCAATCTATCTCATATTATTAACCATATTATGCAGATATGATCGATAGAACGACAATTACTATACTTATTACTCTCATTATTATCAATCTAACTCATATTATTAGCCATATTGTGCTTATATGACCGATAGAACGACAATTACTATACTTATTACACTCACTATTATCAATCTAACTCATATTATTAGCCATATTATGGTTATATGACCGATAGAACGACAATTTCTATACTCATTACTCTTATTATTATCAATCTAACTCATATTATTAGCGATATTATGCTTATATGATCTATAGAACGACAATTACTATACGTATTACTCCTATTATTATCAACCTAACTCATATTATTAGCGATATTATGCTTATATGATCGATAGAACGACAATTACAATACTAATTACTCTTATTATTATCAATCTAACTCATATTATTAGCCATATTATGGTTATATGACCGATAGAACGACAATTACTATACTGATTACTCTTATTATTACCATTCTAACTCATATTATTAACCATATTATGAAGATATGATCGATAGAACGACAATTACTGTACTTATTACCCTTATTATTATCAATCTAACTCATATTATTGGCCATATTATGCTTATATGATCGATAGAACGAAAATTACTATACCTATTACTCTCATTATTATCAATATAACTCATATTATTAGCCATATTGTGCTTATATGACCGATAGAACGACAATTACTATACTTATTACACCCACTATTATCAGTCTAACTCATATTATTAGCCATATTATGCTTATATGATCGATAGAACGACAATTACAATACCCATTACTCTTATTATTATCAATCTAACTCATATTATTAGCCATATTATGGTTATATGACCAATAGAACGACAATTGCTATACTTATTACTCTTATTATTATCAATCTAACTCATATTATTAGCCATATTATGCTTATATGATCGATAGAACGACAATTACTATACTTATTACTCTTATTATTATCAATCTAACTCATATTATTAGCCATATTATGCCTATATGATCGATAGGACGACAATTACTATACTCATTACTCTTATTATTATCAATCTAACTCATATTATTAGCCATATTATGCTTATATGATCGATAGGACGACAATTACTATACTTATTACTCTTATTATTATCAATCTAACTCATATTATTAGCCATATTATGCTTATATGATCGATAGAATGACAATTACTATACTTATTATTCTTATTATTATCAATCTAACTCATAGTATTTACCATATTATGCTCATATCGTCGATGGAACAACTACTATACTTATTACTCTTATTATTATCAATCTAACACATATTATTAGCCATATTATGCTTATATGATCGATAGACCGACAATTAATATACTTATTATTCTTGTTATTATCAATCTAACTCATATTATTATCCATATTATGCTTATATGATCGATAGGACGACAATTACTATACTTATTACTCCTATTATCATCAATCTAACTCATATTATTAGCCATTTTATGCCTATATGATCGATAGGACGACAATTAATATACTTATTATTCTTGTTATTATCAATCTAACTCATATTATTATCCATATTATGCTTATATGATCGATAGAACGAAAATTACTATACTTATTGCACTCACTCTTATCAATCCAACTCATATTATTAACCATATTATGCAGATATGATCGATAGAACGACAATTACTATAATTATTACTCTTATTATTATCAATCTAACTCATATTATTGGCCATATTATGCTTATATGATCGATAGAACGACAATTACTATACTTATTACTCTTATTATTATCAATCTAACTCATATTATTAGCCATATTATGCTTATATGATAGATAGAACGAAAATTATTATACTTATTACACTCACTGTTATCAATGTAACTCATATTATTAGCCATATTTCGGTTATATAACCGATAGAACGACAATTACTATACTCATTACTCTTATTATTATCAATCTAATTCATATTATTAACCATATTATGCAGATATTATCGATAGAACGACAATTACTATAATTATTACTCTTATTATTATCAATCTAACTCATATTATTGGCCATATTATGCTTATATGATCGATAGGACGACAATTACTATACTTATTACTCTTATTATTATCAATCTAACTCATATTATTAGCCATATTATGCTTATATGATCGATAGAATGACAATTACTATACTTATTATTCTTATTATTATCAATCTAACTCATAGTATTTACCATATTATGCTCATATCGTCGATGGAACAACTACTATACTTATTACTCTTATTATTATCAATCTAACACATATTATTAGCCATATTATGCTTATATGATCGATAGACCGACAATTAATATACTTATTATTCTTGTTATTATCAATCTAACTCATATTATTATCCATATTATGCTTATATGATCGATAGGACGACAATTACTATACTTATTACTCCTATTATTATCAATCTAACTCATATTATTAGCCATTTTATGCCTATATGATCGATAGGACGACAATTAATATACTTATTATTCTTGTTATTATCAATCTAACTCATATTATTATCCATATTATGCTTATATGATCGATAGAACGAAAATTACTATACTTATTGCACTCACTCTTATCAATCCAACTCATATTATTAACCATATTATGCAGATATGATCGATAGAACGACAATTACTATAATTATTACTCTTATTATTATCAATCTAACTCATATTATTGGCCATATTATGCTTATATGATCGATAGAACGACAATTACTATACTTATTACTCTTATTATTATCAATCTAACTCATATTATTAGCCATATTATGCTTATATGATAGATAGAACGAAAATTATTATACTTATTACACTCACTGTTATCAATGTAACTCATATTATTAGCCATATTATGCTTATATGATCGATAGAATGACAATTACTATACTTATTATTCTTATTATTATCAATCTAACTCATAGTATTTACCATATTATGCTCATATCGTCGATGGAACAACTACTATACTTATTACTCTTATTATTATCAATCTAACACATATTATTAGCCATATTATGCTTATATGATCGATAGACCGACAATTAATATACTTATTATTCTTGTTATTATCAATCTAACTCATATTATTATCCATATTATGCTTATATGATCGATAGGACGACAATTACTATACTTATTACTCCTATTATTATCAATCTAACTCATATTATTAGCCATTTTATGCCTATATGATCGATAGGACGACAATTAATATACTTATTATTCTTGTTATTATCAATCTAACTCATATTATTATCCATATTATGCTTATATGATCGATAGAACGAAAATTACTATACTTATTGCACTCACTCTTATCAATCCAACTCATATTATTAACCATATTATGCAGATATGATCGATAGAACGACAATTACTATAATTATTACTCTTATTATTATCAATCTAACTCATATTATTGGCCATATTATGCTTATATGATCGATAGAACGACAATTACTATACTTATTACTCTTATTATTATCAATCTAACTCATATTATTAGCCATATTATGCTTATATGATAGATAGAACGAAAATTATTATACTTATTACACTCACTGTTATCAATGTAACTCATATTATTAGCCATATTTCGGTTATATAACCGATAGAACGACAATTACTATACTCATTACTCTTATTATTATCAATCTAACTCATATTATTAACCATATTATGCAGATATGATCGATAGAACGACAATTACTATAATTATTACTCTTATTATTATCAATCTAACTCATATTATTGGCCATATTATGCTTATATGATCGATAGGACGACAATTACTATACTTATTACTCTTATTATTATCAATCTAACTCATATTATTAGCCATATTATGCTTATATGATCGATAGAATGACAATTACTATACTTATTATTCTTATTATTATCAATCTAACTCATAGTATTTACCATATTATGCTCATATCGTCGATGGAACAACTACTATACTTATTACTCTTATTATTATCAATCTAACACATATTATTAGCCATATTATGCTTATATGATCGATAGACCGACAATTAATATACTTATTATTCTTGTTATTATCAATCTAACTCATATTATTATCCATATTATGCTTATATGATCGATAGGACGACAATTACTATACTTATTACTCCTATTATTATCAATCTAACTCATATTATTAGCCATTTTATGCCTATATGATCGATAGGACGACAATTAATATACTTATTATTCTTGTTATTATCAATCTAACTCATATTATTATCCATATTATGCTTATATGATCGATAGAACGAAAATTACTATACTTATTGCACTCACTCTTATCAATCCAACTCATATTATTAACCATATTATGCAGATATGATCGATAGAACGACAATTACTATAATTATTACTCTTATTATTATCAATCTAACTCATATTATTGGCCATATTATGCTTATATGATCGATAGAACGACAATTACTATACTTATTACTCTTATTATTATCAATCTAACTCATATTATTAGCCATATTATGCTTATATGATAGATAGAACGAAAATTATTATACTTATTACACTCACTGTTATCAATGTAACTCATATTATTAGCCATATTTCGGTTATATAACCGGTAGAACGACAATTACTATACTCATTACTCTTATTATTATCAATCTAACTCATATTATTAACCATATTATGCAGATATGATCGATAGAACGACAATTACTATAATTATTACTCTTATTATTATCAATCTAACTCATATTATTGGCCATATTATGCTTATATGATCGATAGAACGACAATTACTATACTTATTACTCTTATTATTATCAATCTAACTCATATTATTAGCCATATTATGCTTATATGATAGATAGAACGAAAATTACTATACTTATTACACTCACTGTTATCAATCTAACTCATATTATTAGCCATATTTTGGTTATATAACCGATAGAACGACAATTACTATACTTATTACTCTTAATATTATCAATCTAACTCATATTATTAGCCATATTATGCTTATATGATCGATAGGACGAAAATTACTATACTTATTACACTCACTGTTATCAATCTAACTCATATTATTAGCCATATTTTGTTTATATAACCGATAGAACGACAATTACTATACTTATTGCACACACTGTTATCAATCCAACTCATATTATGAACCATATTATGCAGATATGATCGATAGAACGATAATTACTATACTCACTACTCTTATTATTATCAATCTAACTCATATTATTAACCATATTATGCAGATATAATCGATAGAACGACAATTACTATAATAATTACTCTTATTATTATCATTCTAAATCATATTATTAGACATATTATGCTTATATGATCGATAGTACGACAATTACTATACTTATTACTCTTAATATTATCAATCTAACTCATATTATTAGCCATATTATGCTTATATGATCGATAGAATGACAATTACTATACTTATTATTCTTATTATTATCAATCTAACTCATAGTATTTACCATATTATGCTCATATCGTCGATGGAACAACTACTATACTTATTACTCTTATTATTATAAATCTAACTCATATTATTAGCCATATTATGGTTATATGACCGATAGAATGACAATTACTATACTTATTACTCTTATTATTATCAATCTAACTCTTATTATTAGCCATATTATGCTTATATGATCGATAGAACGACAATTGCTATACTTACTACTCTTATTATTATCAATCTAACTCATATTATTATCCATATTATGCCTATATGATCGATAGGACGACAATTACTATACTCATTACTCTTATTATTTTCAATCTAACTCATATTATTAGCCATATTTTGCTTATATGATCGATAGAACGACAATTACTATACTTATTACTCTTGATATTATCAATCTAACTCATATTATTAGCCATATTATGCTTATATGATCGATAGAACGAAAATTACTATACTTATTGCACTCACTCTTATCAATCCAACTCATATTATTAACCATATTATGCAGATATGATCGATAGAACGACAATTACTATAATTATTACTCTTATTATTATCAATCTAACTCATATTATTGGCCATATTATGCTTATATGATCGATAGAACGACAATTACTATACTTATTACTCTTATTATTATCAATCTAACTCATATTATTAGCCATATTATGCTTATATGATAGATAGAACGAAAATTATTATACTTATTACACTCACTGTTATCAATGTAACTCATATTATTAGCCATATTTCGGTTATATAACCGATAGAACGACAATTACTATACTCATTACTCTTATTATTATCAATCTATCTCATATTATTAACCATATTATGCAGATATGATCGATAGAACGACAATTACTATACTTATTACTCTCATTATTATCAATCTAACTCATATTATTAGCCATATTGTGCTTATATGACCGATAGAACGACAATTACTATACTTATTACACTCACTATTATCAATCTAACTCATATTATTAGCCATATTATGGTTATATGACCGATAGAACGACAATTTCTATACTCATTACTCTTATTATTATCAATCTAACTCATATTATTAGCGATATTATGCTTATATGATCTATAGAACGACAATTACTATACGTATTACTCCTATTATTATCAACCTAACTCATATTATTAGCGATATTATGCTTATATGATCGATAGAACGACAATTACAATACTAATTACTCTTATTATTATCAATCTAACTCATATTATTAGCCATATTATGGTTATATGACCGATAGAACGACAATTACTATACTGATTACTCTTATTATTACCATTCTAACTCATATTATTAACCATATTATGAAGATATGATCGATAGAACGACAATTACTGTACTTATTACCCTTATTATTATCAATCTAACTCATATTATTGGCCATATTATGCTTATATGATCGATAGAACGAAAATTACTATACCTATTACGCTCATTATTATCAATATAACTCATATTATTAGCCATATTGTGCTTATATGACCGATAGAACGACAATTACTATACTTATTACACCCACTATTATCAGTCTAACTCATATTATTAGCCATATTATGCTTATATGATCGATAGAACGACAATTACAATACCCATTACTCTTATTATTATCAATCTAACTCATATTATTAGCCATATTATGGTTATATGACCAATAGAACGACAATTGCTATACTTATTACTCTTATTATTATCAATCTAACTCATATTATTAGCCATATTATGCTTATATGATCGATAGAACGACAATTACTATACTTATTACTCTTATTATTATCAATCTAACTCATATTATTAGCCATATTATGCCTATATGATCGATAGGACGACAATTACTATACTCATTACTCTTATTATTATCAATCTAACTCATATTATTAGCCATATTATGCTTATATGATCGATAGGACGACAATTACTATACTTATTACTCTTATTATTATCAATCTAACTCATATTATTAGCCATATTATGCTTATATGATCGATAGAATGACAATTACTATACTTATTATTCTTATTATTATCAATCTAACTCATAGTATTTACCATATTATGCTCATATCGTCGATGGAACAACTACTATACTTATTACTCTTATTATTATCAATCTAACACATATTATTAGCCATATTATGCTTATATGATCGATAGACCGACAATTAATATACTTATTATTCTTGTTATTATCAATCTAACTCATATTATTATCCATATTATGCTTATATGATCGATAGGACGACAATTACTATACTTATTACTCCTATTATTATCAATCTAACTCATATTATTAGCCATTTTATGCCTATATGATCGATAGGACGACAATTAATATACTTATTATTCTTGTTATTATCAATCTAACTCATATTATTATCCATATTATGCTTATATGATCGATAGAACGAAAATTACTATACTTATTGCACTCACTCTTATCAATCCAACTCATATTATTAACCATATTATGCAGATATGATCGATAGAACGACAATTACTATAATTATTACTCTTATTATTATCAATCTAACTCATATTATTGGCCATATTATGCTTATATGATCGATAGAACGACAATTACTATACTTATTACTCCTATTATTATCAATCTAACTCATATTATTAGCCATTTTATGCCTATATGATCGATAGGACGACAATTAATATACTTATTATTCTTGTTATTATCAATCTAACTCATATTATTATCCATATTATGCTTATATGATCGATAGAACGAAAATTACTATACTTATTGCACTCACTCTTATCAATCCAACTCATATTATTAACCATATTATGCAGATATGATCGATAGAACGACAATTACTATAATTATTACTCTTATTATTATCAATCTAACTCATATTATTGGCCATATTATGCTTATATGATCGATAGAACGACAATTACTATACTTATTACTCTTATTATTATCAATCTAACTCATATTATTAGCCATATTATGCTTATATGATAGATAGAACGAAAATTATTATACTTATTACACTCACTGTTATCAATGTAACTCATATTATTAGCCATATTTCGGTTATATAACCGATAGAACGACAATTACTATACTCATTACTCTTATTATTATAAATCTAACTCATATTATTAACCATATTATGCAGATATGATCGATAGAACGACAATTACTATAATTATTACTCTTATTATTATCAATCTAACTCATATTATTGGCCATATTATGCTTATATGATCGATAGGACGACAATTACTATACTTATTACTCTTATTATTATCAATCTAACTCATATTATTAGCCATATTATGCTTATATGATCGATAGAATGACAATTACTATACTTATTATTCTTATTATTATCAATCTAACTCATAGTATTTACCATATTATGCTCATATCGTCGATGGAACAACTACTATACTTATTACTCTTATTATTATCAATCTAACACATATTATTAGCCATATTATGCTTATATGATCGATAGACCGACAATTAATATACTTATTATTCTTGTTATTATCAATCTAACTCATATTATTATCCATATTATGCTTATATGATCGATAGGACGACAATTACTATACTTATTACTCCTATTATTATCAATCTAACTCATATTATTAGCCATTTTATGCCTATATGATCGACAGGACGACAATTAATATACTTATTATTCTTGTTATTATCAATCTAACTCATATTATTATCCATATTATGCTTATATGATCGATAGAACGAAAATTACTATACTTATTGCACTCACTCTTATCAATCCAACTCATATTATTAACCATATTATGCAGATATGATCGATAGAACGACAATTACTATAATTATTACTCTTATTATTATCAATCTAACTCATATTATTGGCCATATTATGGTTATATGATCGATAGAACGACAATTACTATACTTATTACTCTTATTATTATCAATCTAACTCATATTATTAGCCATATTATGCTTATATGATAGATAGAACGAAAATTATTATACTTATTACACTCACTGTTATCAATGTAACTCATATTATTAGCCATATTTCGGTTATATAACCGATAGAACGACAATTACTATACTCATTACTCTTATTATTATCAATCTAACTCATATTATTAACCATATTATGCAGATATGATCGATAGAACGACAATTACTATAATTATTACTCTTATTATTATCAATCTAACTCATATTATTGGCCATATTATGCTTATATGATCGATAGGACGACAATTACTATACTTATTACTCTTATTATTATCAATCTAACTCATATTATTAGCCATATTATGCTTATATGATCGATAGAATGACAATTACTATACTTATTATTCTTATTATTATCAATCTAACACATATTATTAGCCATATTATGCTTATATGATCGATAGACCGACAATTAATATACTTATTATTCTTGTTATTATCAATCTAACTCATATTATTATCCATATTATGCTTATATGATCGATAGGACGACAATTACTATACTTATTACTCCTATTATTATCAATCTAACTCATATTATTAGCCATTTTATGCCTATATGATCGATAGGACGACAATTAATATACTTATTATTCTTGTTATTATCAATCTAACTCATATTATTGTCCATATTATGCTTATATGATCGATAGAACGAAAATTACTATACTTATTGCACTCACTCTTATCAATCCAACTCATATTATTAACCATATTATGCAGATATGATCGATAGAACGACAATTACTATAATTATTACTCTTATTATTATCAATCTAACTCATATTATTGGCCATATTATGCTTATATGATCGATAGAACGACAATTACTATACTTATTACTCTTATTATTATCAATCTAACTCATATTATTAGCCATATTATGCTTATATGATAGATAGAACGAAAATTATTATACTTATTACACTCACTGTTATCAATGTAACTCATATTATTAGCCATATTTCGGTTATATAACCGATAGAACGACAATTACTATACTCATTACTCTTATTATTATCAATCTAACTCATATTATTAACCATATTATGCAGATATGATCGATAGAACGACAATTACTATAATTATTACTCTTATTATTATCAATCTAACTCATATTATTGGCCATATTATGCTTATATGATCGATAGAACGACAATTACTATACTTATTACTCTTATTATTATCAATCTAACTCATATTATTAGCCATATTATGCTTATATGATAGATAGAACGAAAATTACTATACTTATTACACTCACTGTTATCAATCTAACTCATATTATTAGCCATATTTTGGTTATATAACCGATAGAACGACAATTACTATACTTATTACTCTTAATATTATCAATCTAACTCATATTATTAGCCATATTATGCTTATATGATCGATAGAACGAAAATTACTATACTTATTACACTCACTGTTATCAATCTAACTCATATTATTAGCCATATTTTGTTTATATAACCGATAGAACGACAATTACTATACTTATTGCACACACTGTTATCAATCCAACTCATATTATGAACCATATTATGCAGATATGATCGATAGAACGATAATTACTATACTCACTACTCTTATTATTATCAATCTAACTCATATTATTAACCATATTATGCAGATATAATCGATAGAACGACAATTACTATAATAATTACTCTTATTATTATCATTCTAAATCATATTATTAGACATATTATGCTTATATGATCGATAGTACGACAATTACTATACTCATTACTCTTACTATTATCAATCTAACTCATATTATTAGCCATATTATGCTTATATGAGCGATAGAACGACAATTACTATACTTATTACTCTTAATATTATCAATCTAACTCATATTATTAGCCATATTATGCTTATATGATCGATAGAATGACAATTACTATACTTATTATTCTTATTATTATCAATCTAACTCATAGTATTTACCATATTATGCTCATATCGTCGATGGAACAACTACTATACTTATTACTCTTATTATTATCAATCTAACACATATTATTAGCCATATTATGCTTATATGATCGATAGACCGACAATTAATATACTTATTATTCTTGTTATTATCAATCTAACTCATATTATTATCCATATTATGCTTATATGATCGATAGGACGACAATTACTATACTTATTACTCCTATTATTATCAATCTAACTCATATTATTAGCCATTTTATGCCTATATGATCGATAGGACGACAATTTCTATACTCATTACTCTTATTATTATCAATCTAACTCATATTATTAGCGATATTATGCTTATATGATCGATAGAACGAAAATTACTATACTTATTACTCTTATTATTATAAATCTAACTCATATTATTAGCCATATTATGGTTATATGACCGATAGAATGACAATTACTATACTTATTACTCTTATTATTATCAATCTAACTCATATTATTAGCCATATTATGCTTATATGATCGATAGAACGACAATTGCTATACTTACTACTCTTATTATTATCAATCTAACTCATATTATTATCCATATTATGCTTATATGATCGATAGGACGACAATTACTATACTTATTACACTCACTATTATCAATCTAACTCATATTATTAGCCATATTATGGTTATATGACCGATAGAACGACAATTACTATACTTATTACTCCTATTATTATCAATCTAACTCATATTATTAGCCATATTATGCCTATATGATCGATAGGATGACAATTTCTATACTCATTACTCTTATTGTTATCAATCTAACTCATTATTAGCGATATTATGCTTATATGATCGATAGAACGAAAATTACTATACTTATTACTCTTATTATTATAAATCTAACTCATATTATTAGCCATATTATGGTTATATGACCGATAGAATGACAATTACTATACTTATTACTCTTATTATTATCAATCTAACTCATATTATTAGCCATATTATGCTTATATGATCGATAGAACGACAATTGCTATACTTACTACTCTTATTATTATCAATCTAACTCATATTATTATCTATATTATGCCTATATGATCGATAGGACGACAATTACTATACTCATTACTCTTATTATTTTCAATCTAACTCATATTATTAGCCATATTTTGCTTATATGATCGATAGAACGACAATTACTATACTTATTACTCTTGATATTATCAATCTAACTCATATTATTAGCCATATTATGCTTATATGATCGATAGAACGAACATTACTATACTTATTGCACTCACTCTTATCAATCCAACTCATATTATTAACCATATTATGCAGATATGATCGATAGAACGACAATTACTATAATTATTACTCTTATTATTATCAATCTAACTCATATTATTGGCCATATTATGCTTATATGATCGATAGAACGACAATTACTATACTTATTACTCTTATTATTATCAATCTAACTCATATTATTAGCCATATTATGCTTATATGATAGATAGAACGAAAATTATTATACTTATTACACTCACTGTTATCAATGTAACTCATATTATTAGCCATATTTCGGTTATATAACCGATAGAACGACAATTACTATACTCATTACTCTTATTATTATCAATATAACTCATATTATTAACCATATTATGCAGATATGATCGATAGAACGACAATTACTATAATTATTACTCTTATTATTATCAATCTAACTCATATTATTGGCCACATTATGCTTATATGATCGATAGAACGACAATTACTATACTTATTACTCTTATTATTATCAATCTAACTCATATTATTAGCCATATTATGCTTATATGATAGATAGAACGAAAATTACTATACTTATTACACTCACTGTTATCAATCTAACTCATATTATTAGCCATATTTTGGTTATATAACCGATAGAACGACAATTACTATACTTATTACTCTTAATATAATCAATCTAACTCATATTATTAGCCATATTATGCTTATATGATCGATAGAACGAAAATTACTAGACTTATTACACTCACTGTTATCAATCTAACTCATATTATTAGCCATATTTTGTTTATATAACCGATAGAACGACAATTACTATACTTATTGCACACACTGTTATCAATCCAACTCATATTATGAACCATATTATGCAGATATGATCGATAGAACGATAATTACTATACTCACTACTCTTATTATTGTCAATCTAACTCATATTATTAACCATATTATGCAGATATAATCGATAGAACGACAATTACTATAATAATTACTCTTATTATTATCATTCTAACTCATATTATTAGACATATTATGTTTATATGATCGATAGTACGACAATTACTATACTCATTACTCTTACTATTATCAATCTAACTCATATTGTTAGCCATATTATGCTTATATGATCGATAGAACGACAATTACTATACTTATTACACTCACTGTTATCAATCTAACTCATATTATTAGCCATATTTTGGTTATATAACCGATAGAACGACAATTACTATACTTACTACACTCACTGTTATCAATCTAACTCATATTATTAGTCATATTATGCTTATATGATCGATAGAACGACAATTACTATACTTATTACTCTTATTATTATCAATCTAACTCATATTATTAACCATATTATGCAGATATGATCGATAGAACGACAATTGCAATACTCATTACTCTTACTATTATCAATCTAACTCATATTATTAGCTTATTATGCAGATATGATCGATAGAACGACAATTGCAATACTCATTACTCTTATTATTATCAATCTAACTCATATTATTAGCTTATTATGCAGATATGATCGATAGAACGACAATTACTATACTCATTACTCTTATTATTATCAATCCAACTCATATTATGAACCATATTATGCAGATATGATCGATAGAACGACAATTACTCTACTCACTACTCTTATTATTATACTCACTACTCTTATTATTATCAATCTAACTCATATTATTGGCCATATTATGCTTATATGATCGATAGAACAACAATTACTATACTTATTACTCTCATTATTATCAATCTAACTCATATTATTAGTCATATTATGCTTATATGATCGATAGAACGACAATTACTATACTTATTACTCTTATTATTATCAATCTAACTCATATTATTAACCATATTATGCAGATATGATCGATAGAACGACAATTGCAATACTCATTACTCTTACTATTATCAATCTAACTCATATTATTAGCTTATTATGCAGATATGATCGATAGAACGACAATTGCAATACTCATTACTCTTATTATTATCAATCTAACTCATATTATTAGCTTATTATGCAGATATGATCGATAGAACGACAATTACTATACTCATTACTCTTATTATTATCAATCCAACTCATATTATGAACCATATTATGCAGATATGATCGATAGAACGACAATTACTCTACTCACTACTCTTATTATTATACTCACTACTCTTATTATTATCAATCTAACTCATATTATTGGCCATATTATGCTTATATGATCGATAGAACAACAATTACTATACTTATTACTCTCATTATTATCAATCTAACTCATATTATTAGCCATATTGTGCTTATATGACCGATAGAACGACAATTACTATACTTATTACACTCACTGTTATCAATCTAACTCATATTATTAGCCATATTTTGGTTATATAACCGATAGAACGACAATTACTATACTTACTACACTCACTGTTATCAATCTAACTCTTAATATTAGTCATATTATGCTTATATGATCGATAGAACGACAATTACTATACTTATTACTCTTATTATTATCAATCTAACTCATATTATTAACCATATTATGCTTATATGATCGATAGAACGACAATTACTATACTTATTACTCTCATTATTATCAATCTAACTCATATTATTAGCCATATTGTGCTTATATGACCGATAGAACGACAATTACTATACTTATTACACTCACTATTATCAATCTAACTCATATTATTAGCCATATTATGGTTATATGACCGATAGAACGACAATTTCTATACTCATTACTCTTATTATTATCAATCTAACTCATATTATTAGCGATATTATGCTTATATGATCTATAGAACGACAATTACTATACGTATTACTCCTATTATTATCAGCCTAACTCATATTATTAGCGATATTATGCTTATATGATCGATAGAACGACAATTACAATACTCGTTACTCTTATTATTATCAATCTAACTCATATTATTAGCCATATTATGGTTATATGACCGATAGAACGACAATTACTATACTGATTACTCTTATTATTACCATTCTAACTCATATTATTAACCATATTATGAAGATATGATCGATAGAACGACAATTACTATACTTATTACCCTTATTATTATCAATCTAACTCATATTATTGGCCATATTATGCTTATATGATCGATAGAACGAAAATTACTATACCTATTACTCTCATTATTATCAATATAACTCATATTATTAGCCATATTGTGCTTATATGACCGATAGAACGACAATTACTATACTTATTACACCCACTATTATCAGTCTAACTCATATTATTAGCCATATTATGCTTATATGATCGATAGAACGACAATTACAATACCCATTACTCTTATTATTATCAATCTAACTCATTATTAGCCATATTATGGTTATATGACCAATAGAACGACAATTGCTATACTTATTACTCTTATTATTATCAATCTAACTCATATTATTAGCCATATTATGCTTATATGATCGATAGAACGACAATTACTATACTTATTACTCTTATTATTATCAATCTAACTCATATTATTAACCATATTATGCCTATATGATCGATAGGACGACAATTACTATACTCATTACTCTTATTATTATCAATCTAACTCATATTATTAGCCATATTATGCTTATATGATCGATAGGACGACAATTACTATACATATTACTCTTATTATTATCAATCTAACTCATATTATTAGCCATATTATGCTTATATGATCGATAGAATGACAATTACTATACTTATTATTCTTATTATTATCAATCTAACTCATAGTATTTACCATATTATGCTCATATCGTCGATGGAACAACTACTATACTTATTACTCTTATTATTATCAATCTAACACATATTATTAGCCATATTATGCTTATATGATCGATAGACCGACAATTAATATACTTATTATTCTTGTTATTATCAATCTAACTCATATTATTATCCATATTATGCTTATATGATCGATAGGACGACAATTACTATACTTATTACTCCTATTATTATCAATCTAACTCATATTATTAGCCATTTTATGCCTATATGATCGATAGGACGACAATTTCTATACTCATTACTCTTATTATTATCAATCTAACTCATATTATTAGCTTATTATGCAGATATGACCGATAGAACGACAATTGCAATACTCATTACTCTTATTATTATCAATCTAACTCATATTATTAGCTTATTATGCAGATATGATCGATAGAACGACAATTACTATACTCATTACTCTTATTATTATCAATCCAACTCATATTATGAACCATATTATGCAGATATGATCGATAGAACGACAATTACTATACTCACTACTCTTATTATTATCAATCTAACTCATATTATTGGCCATATTATGCTTATATGATCGATAGAACGACAATTACTATACTTATTACTCTTATTATTATCAATCTAACTCATATTATTAGCCATATTATGCTTATATGATAGATAGAACGAAAATTACTATACTTATTACACTCACTGTTATCAATCTAACTCATATTATTAGCCATATTTTGGTTATATAACCGATAGAACGACAATTACTATACTTATTACTCTTAATATTATCAATCTAACTCATATTATTAGCCATATTATGCTTATATGATCGATAGAACGAAAATTACTATACTTATTGCACACACTGTTATCAATCCAACTCATATTATGAACCATATTATGCAGATATGATCGATAGAACGATAATTACTATACTCACTACTCTTATTATTATCAATCTAACTCATATTATTAACCATATTATGCAGATATAATCGATAGAACGACAATTACTATAATAATTACTCTTATTATTATCAATCTAACTCATATTATTAGCTTATTATGCAGATATGACCGATAGAACGACAATTGCAATACTCATTACTCTTATTATTATCAATCTAACTCATATTATTAGCTTATTATGCAGATATGATCGATAGAACGACAATTACTATACTCATTACTCTTATTATTATCAATCCAACTCATATTATGAACCATATTATGCAGATATGATCGATAGAACGACAATTACTATACTCACTACTCTTATTATTATCAATCTAACTCATATTATTGGCCATATTATGCTTATATGATCGATAGAACGACAATTACTATACTTATTACTCTTATTATTATCAATCTAACTCATATTATTAGCCATATTATGCTTATATGATAGATAGAACGAAAATTACTATACTTATTACACTCACTGTTATCAATCTAACTCATATTATTAGCCATATTTTGGTTATATAACCGATAGAACGACAATTACTATACTTATTACTCTTAATATTATCAATCTAACTCATATTATTAGCCATATTATGCTTATATGATCGATAGAACGAAAATTACTATACTTATTGCACACACTGTTATCAATCCAACTCATATTATGAACCATATTATGCAGATATGATCGATAGAACGATAATTACTATACTCACTACTCTTATTATTATCAATCTAACTCATATTATTAACCATATTATGCAGATATAATCGATAGAACGACAATTACTATAATAATTACTCTTATTATTATCATTCTAAATCATATTATTAGACATATTATGCTTATATGATCGATAGTACGACAATTACTATACTTATTACTCTTATTATTATCAATCTAACTCATATTATTAGCCATTTTATGCCTATATGATCGATAGGACGACAATTTCTATACTCATTACTCTTATTATTATCAATCTAACTCATATTATTAGCGATATTATGCTTATATGATCGATAGAACGAAAATTACTATACTTATTACTCTTATTATTATAAATCTAACTCATATTATTAGCCATATTATGGTTATATGACCGATAGAATGACAATTACTATACTTATTACTCTTATTATTATCAATCTAACTCATATTATTAGCCATATTATGCTTATATGATCGATAGAACGACAATTGCTATACTTACTACTCTTATTATTATCAATCTAACTCATATTATTATCTATATTATGCCTATATGATCGATAGGACGACAATTACTATACTCATTACTCTTATTATTTCCAATCTAACTCATATTATTAGCCATATTTTGCTTATATGATCGATAGAACGACAATTACTAAACTTATTACTCTTGATATTATCAATCTAACTCATATTATTAGCCATATTATGCTTATATGATCGATAGAACGAAAATTACTATACTTATTGCACTCACTCTTATCAATCCAACTCATATTATTAACCATATTATGCAGATATGATCGATAGAACGACAATTACTATAATTATTACTCTTATTATTATCAATCTAACTCATATTATTGGCCATATTATGCTTATATGATCGATAGAACGACAATTACTATACTTATTACTCTTATTATTATCAATCTAACTCATATTATTAGCCATATTATGCTTATATGATAGATAGAACGAAAATTACTATACTTATTACACTCACTGTTATCAATCTAACTCATATTATTAGCCATATTTTGGTTATATAACCGATAGAACGACAATTACTATACTTATTACTCTTAATATAATCAATCTAACTCATATTATTAGCCATATTATGCTTATATGATCGATAGAACGAAAATTACTATACTTATTACACTCACTGTTATCAATCTAACTCATATTATTAGCCATATTTTGTTTATATAACCGATAGAACGACAATTACTATACTTATTGCACACACTGTTATCAATCCAACTCATATTATGAACCATATTATGCAGATATGATCGATAGAACGATAATTACTATACTCACTACTCTTATTATTATCAATCTAACTCATATTATTAACCATATTATGCAGATATAATCGATAGAACGACAATTACTATAATAATTACTCTTATTATTATCATTCTAACTCATATTATTAGACATATTATGTTTATATGATCGATAGTACGACAATTACTATACTCATTACTCTTACTATTATCAATCTAACTCATATTATTAGCCATATTATGCTTATATGATCGATAGAACGACAATTACTATACTTATTACACTCACTGTTATCAATCTAACTCATATTATTAGCCATATTTTGGTTATATAACCGATAGAACGACAATTACTATACTTACTACACTCACTGTTATCAATCTAACTCATATTATTAGTCATATTATGCTTATATGATCGATAGAACGACAATTACTATACTTATTACTCTTATTATTATCAATCTAACTCATATTATTAACCATATTATGCAGATATGATCGATAGAACGATAATTACTATACTCACTACTCTTATTATTATCCATCTAACTCATATTATTAACCATATTATGCAGATATAATCGATAGAACGACAATTACTATAATAATTACTCTTATTATTATCATTCTAACTCATATTATTAGACATATTATGTTTATATGATCGATAGTACGACAATTACTATACTCATTACTCTTACTATTATCAATCTAACTCATATTATTAGCCATATTATGCTTATATGATCGATAGAACGACAATTACTATACTTATTACTCTTAATATTATCAATCTAACTCATATTATTAGCCATATTATGCTTATATGATCGATAGTACGAAAATTACTATACTTATTACACTCACTGTTATCAATCTAACTCATATTATTAGCCATATTTTGGTTATATAACCGATAGAACGACAATTACTGTACTTACTACACTCACTGTTATCAATCTAACTCATATTATTAGTCATATTATGCTTATATGATCGATAGAACGACAATTACTATACTTATTACTCTTATTATTATCAATCTAACTCATATTTTTAACCATATTATGCAGATATGATCGATAGAACGACAATTGCAATACTCATTACTCTTATTATTATCAATCTAACTCATATTATTAGCTTATTATGCAGATATGATCGATAGAACGACAATTGCAATACTCATTACTCTTATTATTATCAATCTAACTCATATTATTAGCTTATTATGCAGATATGATCGATAGAACGACAATTACTATACTCATTACTCTTATTATTATCAATCCAACTCATATTATGAACCATATTATGCAGATATGATCGATAGAACGACAATTACTCTACTCACTACTCTTATTATTATACTCACTACTCTTAATATTATCAATCTAACTCATATTATTAGCCATATTATGCTTATATGATCGATAGAACGAAAATTACTATACTTATTGCACACACTGTTATCAATCCAACTCATATTATGAACCATATTATGCAGATATGATCGATAGAACGATAATTACTATACTCACTACTCTTATTATTATCAATCTAACTCATATTATTAACCATATTATGCAGATATAATCGATAGAACGACAATTACTATAATAATTACTCTTATTATTATGATTCTAAATCATATTATTAGACATATTATGCTTATATGATCGATAGTACGACAATTACTATACTTATTACTCCTATTATTATCAATCTAACTCATATTATTAGCCATTTTATGCCTATATGATCGATAGGACGACAATTTCTATACTCATTACTCTTATTATTATCAATCTAACTCATATTATTAGCGATATTATGCTTATATGATCGATAGAACGAAAATTACTATACTTATTACTCTTATTATTATAAATCTAACTCATATTATTAGCCATATTATGGTTATATGACCGATAGAATGACAATTACTATACTTATTACTCCTATTATTATCAATCTAACTCATATTATTAGCCATTTTATGCCTATATGATCGATAGGACGACAATTAATATACTTATTATTCTTGTTATTATCAATCTAACTCATATTATTATCCATATTATGCTTATATGATCGATAGAACGAAAATTACTATACTTATTGCACTCACTCTTATCAATCCAACTCATATTATTAACCATATTATGCAGATATGATCGATAGAACGACAATTACTATAATTATTACTCTTATTATTATCAATCTAACTCATATTATTGGCCATATTATGCTTATATGATCGATAGAACGACAATTACTATACTTATTACTCTTATTATTATCAATCTAACTCATATTATTAGCCATATTATGCTTATATGATAGATAGAACGAAAATTATTATACTTATTACACTCACTGTTATCAATGTAACTCATATTATTAGCCATATTTCGGTTATATAACCGATAGAACGACAATTACTATACTCATTACTCTTATTATTATAAATCTAACTCATATTATTAACCATATTATGCAGATATGATCGATAGAACGACAATTACTATAATTATTACTCTTATTATTATCAATCTAACTCATATTATTGGCCATATTATGCTTATATGATCGATAGGACGACAATTACTATACTTATTACTCTTATTATTATCAATCTAACTCATATTATTAGCCATATTATGCTTATATGATCGATAGAATGACAATTACTATACTTATTATTCTTATTATTATCAATCTAACTCATAGTATTTACCATATTATGCTCATATCGTCGATGGAACAACTACTATACTTATTACTCTTATTATTATCAATCTAACACATATTATTAGCCATATTATGCTTATATGATCGATAGACCGACAATTAATATACTTATTATTCTTGTTATTATCAATCTAACTCATATTATTATCCATATTATGCTTATATGATCGATAGGACGACAATTACTATACTTATTACTCCTATTATTATCAATCTAACTCATATTATTAGCCATTTTATGCCTATATGATCGACAGGACGACAATTAATATACTTATTATTCTTGTTATTATCAATCTAACTCATATTATTATCCATATTATGCTTATATGATCGATAGAACGAAAATTACTATACTTATTGCACTCACTCTTATCAATCCAACTCATATTATTAACCATATTATGCAGATATGATCGATAGAACGACAATTACTATAATTATTACTCTTATTATTATCAATCTAACTCATATTATTGGCCATATTATGCTTATATGATCGATAGAACGACAATTACTATACTTATTACTCTTATTATTATCAATCTAACTCATATTATTAGCCATATTATGCTTATATGATAGATAGAACGAAAATTATTATACTTATTACACTCACTGTTATCAATGTAACTCATATTATTAGCCATATTATGCTTATATGATCGATAGAATGACAATTACTATACTTATTATTCTTATTATTATCAATCTAACTCATAGTATTTACCATATTATGCTCATATCGTCGATGGAACAACTACTATACTTATTACTCTTATTATTATCAATCTAACTCATATTATTAGCCATATTATGCTTATATGATCGATAGACCGACAATTAATATACTTATTATTCTTGTTATTATCAATCTAACTCATATTATTATCCATATTATGCTTATATGATCGATAGGACGACAATTACTATACTTATTACTCCTATTATTATCAATCTAACTCATATTATTAGCCATTTTATGCCTATATGATCGATAGGACGACAATTAATATACTTATTATTCTTGTTATTATCAATCTAACTCATATTATTATCCATATTATGCTTATATGATCGATAGAACGAAAATTACTATACTTATTGCACTCACTCTTATCAATCCAACTCATATTATTAACCATATTATGCAGATATGATCGATAGAACGACAATTACTATAATTATTACTCTTATTATTATCAATCTAACTCATATTATTGGCCATATTATGGTTATATGATCGATAGAACGACAATTACTATACTTATTACTCTTATTATTATCAATCTAACTCATATTATTAGCCATATTATGCTTATATGATAGATAGAACGAAAATTATTATACTTATTACACTCACTGTTATCAATGTAACTCATATTATTAGCCATATTTCGGTTATATAACCGATAGAACGACAATTACTATACTCATTACTCTTATTATTATCAATCTAACTCATATTATTAACCATATTATGCAGATATGATCGATAGAACGACAATTACTATAATTATTACTCTTATTATTATCAATCTAACTCATATTATTGGCCATATTATGCTTATATGATCGATAGGACGACAATTACTATACTTATTACTCTTATTATTATCAATCTAACTCATATTATTAGCCATATTATGCTTATATGATCGATAGAATGACAATTACTATACTTATTATTCTTATTATTATCAATCTAACACATATTATTAGCCATATTATGCTTATATGATCGATAGACCGACAATTAATATACTTATTATTCTTGTTATTATCAATCTAACTCATATTATTATCCATATTATGCTTATATGATCGATAGGACGACAATTACTATACTTATTACTCCTATTATTATCAATCTAACTCATATTATTAGCCATTTTATGCCTATATGATCGATAGGACGACAATTAATATACTTATTATTCTTGTTATTATCAATCTAACTCATATTATTATCCATATTATGCTTATATGATCGATAGAACGAAAATTACTATACTTATTGCACTCACTCTTATCAATCCAACTCATATTATTAACCATATTATGCAGATATGATCGATAGAACGACAATTACTATAATTATTACTCTTATTATTATCAATCTAACTCATATTATTGGCCATATTATGCTTATATGATCGATAGAACGACAATTACTATACTTATTACTCTTATTATTATCAATCTAACTCATATTATTAGCCATATTATGCTTATATGATAGATAGAACGAAAATTATTATACTTATTACACTCACTGTTATCAATGTAACTCATATTATTAGCCATATTTCGGTTATATAACCGATAGAACGACAATTACTATACTCATTACTCTTATTATTATCAATCTAACTCATATTATTAACCATATTATGCAGATATGATCGATAGAACGACAATTACTATAACTATTACTCTTATTATTATCAATCTAACTCATATTATTGGCCATATTATGCTTATATGATCGATAGAACGACAATTACTATACTTATTACTCTTATTATTATCAATCTAACTCATATTATTAGCCATATTATGCTTATATGATAGATAGAACGAAAATTACTATACTTATTACACTCACTGTTATCAATCTAACTCATATTATTAGCCATATTTTGGTTATATAACCGATAGAACGACAATTACTATACTTATTACTCTTAATATTATCAATCTAACTCATATTATTAGCCATATTATGCTTATATGATCGATAGAACGAAAATTACTATACTTATTACACTCACTGTTATCAATCTAACTCATATTATTAGCCATATTTTGTTTATATAACCGATAGAACGACAATTACTATACTTATTGCACACACTGTTATCAATCCAACTCATATTATGAACCATATTATGCAGATATGATCGATAGAACGATAATTACTATACTCACTACTCTTATTATTATCAATCTAACTCATATTATTAACCATATTATGCAGATATAATCGATAGAACGACAATTACTATAATAATTACTCTTATTATTATCATTCTAAATCATATTATTAGACATATTATGCTTATATGATCGATAGTACGACAATTACTATACTCATTACTCTTACTATTATCAATCTAACTCATATTATTAGCCATATTATGCTTATATGAGCGATAGAACGACAATTACTATACTTATTACTCTTAATATTATCAATCTAACTCATATTATTAGCCATATTATGCTTATATGATCGATAGAATGACAATTACTATACTTATTATTCTTATTATTATCAATCTAACTCATAGTATTTACCATATTATGCTCATATCGTCGATGGAACAACTACTATACTTATTACTCTTATTATTATCAATCTAACACATATTATTAGCCATATTATGCTTATATGATCGATAGACCGACAATTAATATACTTATTATTCTTGTTATTATCAATCTAACTCATATTATTATCCATATTATGCTTATATGATCGATAGGACGACAATTACTATACTTATTACTCCTATTATTATCAATCTAACTCATATTATTAGCCATTTTATGCCTATATGATCGATAGGACGACAATTTCTATACTCATTACTCTTATTATTATCAATCTAACTCATATTATTAGCGATATTATGCTTATATGATCGATAGAACGAAAATTACTATACTTATTACTCTTATTATTATAAATCTAACTCATATTATTAGCCATATTATGGTTATATGACCGATAGAATGACAATTACTATACTTATTACTCTTATTATTATCAATCTAACTCATATTATTAGCCATATTATGCTTATATGATCGATAGAACGACAATTGCTATACTTACTACTCTTATTATTATCAATCTAACTCATATTATTATCCATATTATGCTTATATGATCGATAGGACGACAATTACTATACTTATTACACTCACTATTATCAATCTAACTCATATTATTAGCCATATTATGGTTATATGACCGATAGAACGACAATTACTATACTTATTACTCCTATTATTATCAA
>NW_027473594.1:89925-140134 GCF_050947335.1 Megachile rotundata | reverse complement strand
CCATATTATGCTTATGTGATCGATAGAACGACAATTACTATACTTACTACTCTTATTATTATCAATCTAACTCATATTATTAGCCATATTATGCTTATATGAGCAATAGAACTACAATTACTATACTTACTACTCTTATTATTATCAATCTAACTCATATTATTAGCCATATTATGCTTAAATGATCGATAGAACGACAATTACTATACTTATTACTCTTATTATTATCAATCTAACTCATATTATTAGCCATATTATGCTTATATGAGCAATAAAACTACAATTGCTATACTTATTACACTCACTATTATCAATCTAACTCATAATATTAAACATATTATGCTAATATGATCGACTGAACGACAATTACTATACTTATTACACTCACTATTATCAATTAACTCATATTATTAGCCATATTATGCTTATATGATCGACAGAACGACAATTACTATACTTATTACACTCACTATTATCAATCTAACTCATATTATTAGCCATATTATGCTTATGTGATCGATAGAACGACAATTACTATACTTATTACTCTTATTATTATCAATCTAACTCATATTATTAGCCATATTATGCAGATATGATCGATAGAACTACAATTACTATACTCATTATTCTTATTATTATCAATCTAACTCATATTATTAGCCATATTATGCTTATATGATCGATAGAACGAGAATTACTATACTCACTACTCTTAGTATTATCAATGTAACTCATATTATTAACCGTATTATGCAGATATGATCGATAGCACGACATTTACTATACTTACTACTCTTATTATTATCAATCTAACTCATATTATTAGCCATATTATGCTTATATGAGCAATAGAACTACAATTGCTATACTTATTACACTCACTATTATCAATCTAACTCATATTTTTAGCCATATTATGCTTATAGGATCGATAGAACGAGAATTACTATACTCACTACGTTTAGTATTATCAATCTAACTCATATTATTAGCCATATTATGCTTATGTGATCGATATAACGACAATTACTATACTTATTACTCTTATTATTATCAATCTAACTCATATTATTAACCCTATTATGCAGATATGATCGATAGAACGACAATTACTATACTTATTACACTCACTATTATCAATCTAACTCATAATATTAAACATATTATGCTAATATGATCGATAGAACGACAATTACTATACTTATTACACTCAATATTATCAATCTAACTCATATTATTACCAATATTACGCAGATACGATCGATAGCACGACATTTACTATACTTATTACTCTTATTATTATCAACCTAACTCATATTATTAACCATGTTATGCTTAAATGATCGATAGAACGACAATTACTATACTCATTCCTCTTATTATTATCAATCTAACTCATATTATTAGCCATATTATGCTTTTATGATCGATAGAACGAGAATTACTATACTCACTAGTCCTAGTATTATCAATCTAACTCATATTATTAGCCATATTATGCTTATATAATCGATAGAACGACAATTACTATACTTATTACTCTTATTATTATCAATCTAACTCATATTATTACCAATATTACGCAGATATGATCGATAGCACGACATTTACTATACTTATTACTCTTATTATTATCAACCTAACTCATGTTATTAACCATATTATGCTAATATGATCGATAGAACGACAATTACTATACTTATTACACTCACTATTATCAATCTAACTCATATTATTAGCCATATTATGCTTATGTGATCGACAGAACGACAATTACTATAGTTATTACACTCACTATTATCAATCTAACTCATATTATTAGCCATATTATGCTTATATGATCGATAGAACGACAATTACTATACTCATTACTCTTATTATTATCAATCTAACTCATATTATTAGCCATATTATGCTTATATGATCGACAGAACGACAATTACTATACTTATTACTGTTACTATTATCAATCTAACTCATATCATTAGCCATATTATGCTTATGTGATCGATAGAACGACAATTACTATACTTATTACTGTTATTATTATCAATCTAACTCATATTATTAGCCATATTATGCCTATGTGATCGATAGAACGACAATTACTATACGTATTACTCTTATTATTATCAATCTAACTCATATTATTAGCCATATTATGCTAATGTGATCGATAGAACGACAATTCCTATACTTATTACTCTTATTATTATAAATCTAACTCATATTATTAGCCATATTATGCTTATACGATCGATAGAACGACAATTACTATACTTATTACTCTTATTATTATCAATCTAACTCATATTATTAGCCATATTATGCAGATATGATCGATCGAACTACAATTACAATACTCATTACTCTTATTATTATCAATCTAACTCATATTATTAGCCATATTATGCTTATATGATCGAAAGAACGACAATTACTATACTTATTACACTCACTATTATCAATCTAACTCATATTATTACCAATATTACGCAGATACGATCGATAGCACGACATTTACTATACTTATTACTCTTATTATTATCAACCTAACTCATATTATTAACCATGTTATGCTTAAATGATCGATAGAACGACAATTACTATACTCATTCCTCTTATTATTATCAATCTAACTCATATTATTAGCCATATTATGCTTTTATGATCGATAGAACGAGAATTACTATACTCACTACTCCTAGTATTATCAATCTAACTCATATTATTAGCCATATTATGCTTATATAATCGATAGAACGACAATTGCTATACTTATTACTCTTATTATTATCAATCTAACTCATATTATTACCAATATTACGCAGATATGATCGATAGCACGACATTTACTATACTTATTACTCTTATTATTATCAACCTAACTCATGTTATTAACCATATTATGCTAATATGATCGATAGAACGACAATTACTATACTTATTACACTCACTATTATCAATTAACTCATATTATTAGCCATATTATGCTTATATGATCGTTAGAACGACAATTACTATACTTATTACTCTTATTATTATCAATCTAACTCATATTATTAGCCATACTATGGTTATATGAACGATAGAACGACAATTACTATAGTTATTACACTCGCTATTATCAATCTAACTCATATTATTAGCCATATTATGCTTATATGATCGATAGAACGACAATTACTATACTCATTACTCTTATTATTATCAATCTAACTCATATTATTAGCCTTATTATGCTTATATGATCGAAAGAACGACAATTACTATACCCACTTCTCTTATTATTATCAATCTAACTCATATTATCAGCCATATTATGCTTATGTGATCGATATAACGACAATTACTATACTTATTACTCTTATTATTATCAATCTAACTCATATTATTAACCCTATTATGCAGATATGATCGATAGAACGACAATTACTATACTTATTACACTCACTATTATCAATCTAACTCATAATATTAAACATATTATGCTAATATGATCGATAGAACGACAATTACTATACTTATTACACTCACTATTATCAATCTAACTCATATTATTAGCCATATTATGCTTATGTGATCGACAGAACGACAATTACTATAGTTATTACACTCACTATTATCAATCTAACTCATATTATTAGCCATATTATGCTTATATGATCGATAGAACGACAATTACTATACTCATTACTCTTATTATTATCAATCTAACTCATATTATTAGCCACATTATGCTTATATGATCGACAGAACGACAATTTCTATACCTATTACTGTTACTATTATCAATCTAACTCATATCATTAGCCATATTATGCTTATGTGATCGATAGAACGACAATTACTATACTTATTACTCTTATTATTATCAATCTAACTCATATTATTAGCCATATTATGCAGATATGATCGATCGAACTACAATTACAATACTCATTACTCTTATTATTATCAATCTAACTCATATTATTAGCCATATTATGCTTATATGATCGAAAGAACGACAATTACTATACTTATTACACTCACTATTATCAATCTAACTCATATTATTACCAATATTACGCAGATATGATCGATAGCACTACATTTACTATACTTATTACTCTTATTATTATCAACCTAACTCATATTATTAACCATATTATGCAGATATGATCGATAGAACGACAATTACTACACTTATTACACTCACTATTATCAATCTAACTCATAGTATTAAACATATTATGCTAATATGATCGATTGAACGACAATTACTATACTTATTACACTCACTATTATCAATTAACTCATATTATTAGCCATATTATGCTTATATGATCGATGGAACGACAATTACTATACTCATTACTCTTATTATTATCAATCTAACTCATATTATTAGCCATACTATGGTTATATGAACGATAGAACGACAATTACTATAGTTATTACACTCACTATTATCAATCTAACTCATATTATTAGCCATATTATGCAGATATGATCGATCGAACTACAATTACTATACTCATTACTCTTATTATTATCAATCTAACTCATATTATTAGCCATATTATGCTTTTATGATCGACAGAACGACAATTACTATACTCACTACTCCTAGTATTATCAATCTAACTCATATTATTAGCCATATTATGCTTATATAATCGATAGAACGACAATTACTATACTTATTACTCTTATTATTATCAATCTAACTCATATTATTACCAATATTACGCAGATATGATCGATAGCACGACATTTACTATACTTATTAGTCTTATTATTATCAACCTAACTCATGTTATTAACCATATTATGCCAATATGATCGATAGAACGACAAATACTATACTTATTACACTCACTATTATCAATCTAACTCATATTATTAACCATATTATGCAGATATGATCGATAGCACGACATTTACTATACTTACTACTCTTATTATTATCAATCTAACTCATATTATTAACCATATTATGCAGATATGATCGATAGCACGACATTTACTATACTCACTACTCTTATTATTACCAATATAACTCATATTATTAGCCATATTATGCTTAAATGATCGATAGAACGACAATTACTATACTTATTACTCTTATTATTATGAATCTAACTCATATTATTAACCATATTATGCAGTTATGATCGATAGAACTACAATTACTATACTCATTACTCTTATTATTATCAATCTAACTCATATTATTAGCCATGTTATGCTTATATGATCGAAAAAACGACAATTACTATACTTATTACACTCACTATTATCAATCTAACTCATATTATTACCAATATTACGCAGATATGATCGATAGCACTACATTTACTATACTTATTATTCTTATTATTATCAACCTAACTCATATTATTAACCATATTATGCTTATACGATCGACGGAACGACAATTACGATACTTATTACACTCACTATTATCATTCTAACTCATATTATTACCAATATTATGCTTATATGATCGATAGAACGACAATTACTATACTCATTACTCTTACTTTTATGAATCTAACTCATATTATTAACACTATTATGCAGATATGATCGATAGAACGACAATTACTATACTCATTACTCTTATTATTATCAATCTAACTCGTATTATTAGCCATATTATGCTTATATGATCGACAGAACGACAATTACTATACGTATTACTCTTATTATTATCAATCTAACTCATATTATTACCAATATTGCGCAGATATGATCGATAGCACGACATTTACTATACTTACTACTCTTATTATTATCAATCTAACTCATATTATTAGCCATATTATGCTTATGTGATCGACAGAACGACAATTACTATAGTTATTACACTCACTATTATCAATCTAACTCATATTATTAGCCATATTATGCTTATATGATCGATAGAACGAAGATTACTATACGTATTACTCTTATTATTATCAATCTAACTCATATTATTAGCCATATTATGCTTATGTGATCGATAGAACGACAATTACTATACTTATTACTCTTATTATTATCAATCTAACTCATATTATTAGCCATGTTATGCTTATATGATCGAAAAAACGACAATTACTATACTTATTACACTCACTATTATCAATCTAACTCATATTATTACCAATATTACGCAGATATGATCGATAGCACTACATTTACTATACTTATTACTCTTATTATTATCAACCTAACTCATATTATTAACCATATTATGCTTATATGATCGACGGAACAACAATTACGATACTTATTACACTCACTATTATCATTCTAACTCATATTATTACCAATATTACGCAGATATGATCGATAGGACTACATTTACTATACTTATTACTCTTATTATTATCAACCTAACTCATATTATTAACCATATTATGCTAATATGATCGATAGAATGACAATTACTATACTTATTACACTCACTATTATCAATCTAACTCATATTATTAACCATATTATGCAGATATGATCGATAGCACGACATTTACTATACTTACTACTCTTATTATTATCAATCTAACTCATATTATTAGCCATATTATGCTTAAATGATCGATAGAACGACAATTACTATACTTATTACTCTTATTATTATCAATCTAACTCATATTATTAGCCATATTATGCAGATATGATCGATAGAACTACAATTACTATACTCATTATTCTTATTATTATCAATCTAACTCATATTATTAGCCATATTATGCTTATATGATCGATAGAACGAGAATTACTATACTCACTACTCTTAGTATTATCAATGTAACTCATATTATTAACCGTATTATGCAGATATGATCGATAGCACGACATTTACTATACTTACTACTCTTATTATTATCAATCTAACTCATATTATTAGCCATATTATGCTTATATGAGCAATAGAACTACAATTGCTATACTTATTACACTCACTATTATCAATCTAACTCATATTTTTAGCCATATTATGCTTATAGGATCGATAGAACGAGAATTACTATACTCACTACGTTTAGTATTATCAATCTAACTCATATTATTAGCCATATTATGCTTATGTGATCGATATAACGACAATTACTATACTTATTACTCTTATTATTATCAATCTAACTCATATTATTAACCCTATTATGCAGATATGATCGATAGAACGACAATTACTATACTTATTACACTCACTATTATCAATCTAACTCATAATATTAAACATATTATGCTAATATGATCGATAGAACGACAATTACTATACTTATTACACTCACTATTATCAATCTAACTCATATTATTAGCCATATTATGCTTATGTGATCGACAGAACGACAATTACTATAGTTATTACACTCACTATTATCAATCTAACTCATATTATTAGCCATATTATGCTTATATGATCGATAGAACGACAATTACTATACTCATTACTCTTATTATTATCAATCTAACTCATATTATTAGCCATATTATGCTCATATGATCGACAGAACGACAATTACTATACTTATTACTGTTACTATTATCAATCTAACTCATATCATTAGCCATATTATGCTTATGTGATCGATAGAACGACAATTACTATACTTATTACTCTTATTATTATCAATCTAACTCATATTATTAGCCATATTATGTCTATGTGATCGATAGAACGACAATTACTATACGTATTACTCTTATTATTATCAATCTAACTCATATTATTAGCCATATTATGCTTATGTGATCGATAGAACGACAATTACTATACTTATTACTCTTATTATTATAAATCTAACTCATATTATTAGCCATATTATGCTTATACGATCGATAGAACGACAATTACTATACTTATTACTCTTATTATTATCAATCTAACTCATATTATTAGCCATATTATGCTAATCTGATCGATAGAACGACAATCACTATACTCATTACTCTTATTTTTATCAATCGAACTCATATTATTAGCCATATTATGCTAATGTGATCGATAGAACGACAATTACTATACTTATTACTCTTATTATTATAAATCTAACTCATATTATTAGCCATATTATGCTTATACGATCGATAGAACGACAATTACTATACTTATTACTCTTATTATTATCAATCTAACTCATATTATTAGCCATATTATGCTTATATGATCGATAGAACGAGAACTACTGTACTCACTACTCTTAGTATTATCAATCTAACTCATATTATTAGCCATATTATGCGTATATGATCGATCGAACGACAATTACTATACTTATTACTCTTATTATTATCAATCTAACTCATATTATTAGCCATATTATGCAGATATGATCGATCGAACTACAATTACTATACTCATTACTCTTATTATTATCAATCTAACTCATATTATTAACCATATTATGCTTTTATGATCGATAGAACGAGAATTACTATACTCACTACTCCTAGTATTATCAATCTAACTCATATTATTAGCCATATTATGCTTATATAATCGATAGAACGACAATTACTATACTTATTACTCTTATTATTATCAATCTAACTCATATTATTACCAATATTACGCAGATATGATCGATAGCACGACATTTACTATACTTATTAGTCTTATTATTATCAACCTAACTCATGTTATTAACCATATTATGCCAATATGATCGATAGAACGACAAATACTATACTTATTACACTCACTATTATCAATCTAACTCATATTATTAACCATATTATGCAGATATGATCGATAGCACGACATTTACTATACTTACTACTCTTATTATTATCAATCTAACTCATATTATTAACCATATTATGCAGATATGATCGATAGCACGACATTTACTATACTCACTACTCTTATTATTATCAATATAACTCATATTATTAGCCATATTATGCTTAAATGATCGATAGAACGACAATTACTATACTTATTACTCTTATTATTATGAATCTAACTCATATTATTAACCATATTATGCAGTTATGATCGATAGAACTACAATTACTATACTCATTACTCTTATTATTATCAATCTAACTCATATTATTAGCCATGTTATGCTTATATGATCGAAAAAACGACAATTACTATACTTATTACACTCACTATTATCAATCTAACTCATATTATTACCAATATTACGCAGATATGATCGATAGCACTACATTTACTATACTTATTATTCTTATTATTATCAACCTAACTCATATTATTAACCATATTATGCTTATATGATCGACGGAACGACAATTACGATACTTATTACACTCACTATTATCATTCTAACTCATATTATTACCAATATTATGCTTATATGATCGATAGAACGACAATTACTATACTCATTACTCTTACTTTTATGAATCTAACTCATATTATTAACACTATTATGCAGATATGATCGATAGAACGACAATTACTATACTCATTACTCTTATTATTATCAATCTAACTCGTATTATTAGCCATATTATGCTTATATGATCGACAGAACGACAATTACTATACGTATTACTCTTATTATTATCAATCTAACTCATATTATTACCAATATTGCGCAGATATGATCGATAGCACGACATTTACTATACTTACTACTCTTATTATTATCAATCTAACTCATATTATTAGCCATATTATGCTTATGTGATCGACAGAACGACAATTACTATAGTTATTACACTCACTATTATCAATCTAACTCATATTATTAGCCATATTATGCTTATATGATCGATAGAACGAAGATTACTATACGTATTACTCTTATTATTATCAATCTAACTCATATTATTAGCCATATTATGCTTATGTGATCGATAGAACGACAATTACTATACTTATTACTCTTATTATTATCAATCTAACTCATATTATTAGCCATGTTATGCTTATATGATCGAGAAAACGACAATTACTATACTTATTACACTCACTATTATCAATCTAACTCATATTATTACCAATATTACGCAGATATGATCCATAGGACTACATTTACTATACTTATTACTCTTATTATTATCAACCTAACTCATATTATTAACCATATTATGCTAATATGATCGATAGAATGACAATTACTATACTTATTACACTCACTATTATCAATCTAACTCATATTATTAACCATATTATGCAGATATGATCGATAGCACGACATTTACTATACTTACTACTCTTATTATTATCAATCTAACTCATATTATTAGCCATATTATGCTTAAATGATCGATAGAACGACAATTACTATACTTATTACTCTTATTATTATCAACCTAACTCATATTATTAGCCATATTATGCAGATATGATCGATAGAACTACAATTACTATACTCATTATTCTTATTATTATCAATCTAACTCATATTATTAGCCATATTATGCTTATATGATCGATAGAACGAGAATTACTATACTCACTACTCTTAGTATTATCAATGTAACTCATATTATTAACCGTATTATGCAGATATGATCGATAGCACGACATTTACTATACTTACTACTCTTATTATTATCAATCTAACTCATATTATTAGCCATATTATGCTTATATGAGCAATAGAACTACAATTGCTATACTTATTACACTCACTATTATCAATCTAACTCATATTTTTAGCCATATTATGCTTATAGGATCGATAGAACGAGAATTACTATACTCACTACGTTTAGTATTATCAATCTAACTCATATTATTAGCCATATTATGCTTATGTGATCGATATAACGACAATTACTATACTTATTACTCTTATTATTATCAATCTAACTCATATTATTAACCCTATTATGCAGATATGATCGATAGAACGACAATTACTATACTTATTACACTCACTATTATCAATCTAACTCATAATATTAAACATATTATGCTAATATGATCGATAGAACGACAATTACTATACTTATTACACTCACTATTATCAATCTAACTCATATTATTAGCCATATTATGCTTATGTGATCGACAGAACGACAATTACTATAGTTATTACACTCACTATTATCAATCTAACTCATATTATTAGCCATATTATGCTTATATGATCGATAGAACGACAATTACTATACTCATTACTCTTATTATTATCAATCTAACTCATATTATTAGCCATATTATGCTCATATGATCGACAGAACGACAATTACTATACTTATTACTGTTACTATTATCAATCTAACTCATATCATTAGCCATATTATGCTTATGTGATCGATAGAACGACAATTACTATACTTATTACTCTTATTATTATCAATCTAACTCATATTATTAGCCATATTATGTCTATGTGATCGATAGAACGACAATTACTATACGTATTACTCTTATTATTATCAATCTAACTCATATTATTAGCCATATTATGCTTATGTGATCGATAGAACGACAATTACTATACTTATTACTCTTATTATTATAAATCTAACTCATATTATTAGCCATATTATGCTTATACGATCGATAGAACGACAATTACTATACTTATTACTCTTATTATTATCAATCTAACTCATATTATTAGCCATATTATGCTTATATGATCGATAGAACGAGAACTACTGTACTCACTACTCTTAGTATTATCAATCTAACTCATATTATTAGCCATATTATGCGTATATGATCGATCGAACGACAATTACTATACTTATTACTCTTATTATTATCAATCTAACTCATATTATTAGCCATATTATGCAGATATGATCGATCGAACTACAATTACTATACTCATTACTCTTATTATTATCAATCTAACTCATATTATTAGCCATATTATGCTTTTATGATCGACAGAACGACAATTACTATACTCACTACTCCTAGTATTATCAATCTAACTCATATTATTAGCCATATTATGCTTATATAATCGATAGAACGACAATTACTATACTTATTACTCTTATTATTATCAATCTAACTCATATTATTACCAATATTACGCAGATATGATCGATAGCACGACATTTACTATACTTATTAGTCTTATTATTATCAACCTAACTCATGTTATTAACCATATTATGCCAATATGATCGATAGAACGACAAATACTATACTTATTACACTCACTATTATCAATCTAACTCATATTATTAACCATATTATGCAGATATGATCGATAGCACGACATTTACTATACTTACTACTCTTATTATTATCAATCTAACTCATATTATTAACCATATTATGCAGATATGATCGATATCACGACATTTACTATACTCACTACTCTTATTATTACCAATATAACTCATATTATTAGCCATATTATGCTTAAATGATCGATAGAACGACAATTACTATACTTATTACTCTTATTATTATGAATCTAACTCATATTATTAACCATATTATGCAGTTATGATCGATAGAACTACAATTACTATACTCATTACTCTTATTATTATCAATCTAACTCATATTATTAGCCATGTTATGCTTATATGATCGAAAAAACGACAATTACTATACTTATTACACTCACTATTATCAATCTAACTCATATTATTACCAATATTACGCAGATATGATCGATAGCACTACATTTACTATACTTATTATTCTTATTATTATCAACCTAACTCATATTATTAACCATATTATGCTTATATGATCGACGGAACGACAATTACGATACTTATTACACTCACTATTATCATTCTAACTCATATTATTACCAATATTATGCTTATATGATCGATAGAACGACAATTACTATACTCATTACTCTTACTTTTATGAATCTAACTCATATTATTAACACTATTATGCAGATATGATCGATAGAACGACAATTACTATACTCATTACTCTTATTATTATCAATCTAAATCGTATTATTAGCCATATTATGCTTATATGATCGACAGAACGACAATTACTATACGTATTACTCTTATTATTATCAATCTAACTCATATTATTACCAATATTGCGCAGATATGATCGATAGCACGACATTTACTATACTTACTACTCTTATTATTATCAATCTAACTCATATTATTAGCCATATTATGCTTATGTGATCGACAGAACGACAATTACTATAGTTATTACACTCACTATTATCAATCTAACTCATATTATTAGCCATATTATGCTTATATGATCGATAGAACGAAGATTACTATACGTATTACTCTTATTATTATCAATCTAACTCATATTATTAGCCATATTATGCTTATGTGATCGATAGAACGACAATTACTATACTTATTACTCTTATTATTATCAATCTAACTCATATTATTAGCCATGTTATGCTTATATGATCGAAAAAACGGCAATTACTATACTTATTACACTCACTATTATCAATCTAACTCATATTATTACCAATATTACGCAGATATGATCGATAGCACTACATTTACTATACTTATTACTCTTATTATTATCAACCTAACTCATATTATTAACCATATTATGCTTATATGATCGACGGAACAACAATTACGATACTTATTACACTCACTATTATCATTCTAACTCATATTATTACCAATATTACGCAGATATGATCGATAGGACTACATTTACTATACTTATTACTCTTATTATTATCAACCTAACTCATATTATTAACCATATTATGCTAATATGATCGATAGAATGACAATTACTATACTTATTACACTCACTATTATCAATCTAACTCATATTATTAACCATATTATGCAGATATGATCGATAGCACGACATTTACTATACTTACTACTCTTATTATTATCAATCTAACTCATATTATTAGCCATATTATGCTTAAATGATCGATAGAACGACAATTACTATACTTATTACTCTTATTATTATCAATCTAACTCATATTATTAGCCATATTATGCAGATATGATCGATAGAACTACAATTACTATACTCATTATTCTTATTATTATCAATCTAACTCATATTATTAGCCATATTATGCTTATATGATCGATAGAACGAGAATTACTATACTCACTACTCTTAGTATTATCAATGTAACTCATATTATTAACCGTATTATGCAGATATGATCGATAGCACGACATTTACTATACTTACTACTCTTACTATTATCAATCTAACTCATATTATTAGCCATATTATGCTTATATGAGCAATAGAACTACAATTGCTATACTTATTACACTCACTATTATCAATCTAACTCATATTTTTAGCCATATTATGCTTATAGGATCGATAGAACGAGAATTACTATACTCACTACGTTTAGTATTATCAATCTAACTCATATTATTAGCCATATTATGCTTATGTGATCGATATAACGACAATTACTATACTTATTACTCTTATTATTATCAATCTAACTCATATTATTAACCCTATTATGCAGATATGATCGATAGAACGACAATTACTATACTTATTACACTCACTATTATCAATCTAACTCATAATATTAAACATATTATGCTAATATGATCGATAGAACGACAATTACTATACTTATTACACTCACTATTATCAATCTAACTCATATTATTAGCCATATTATGCTTATGTGATCGACAGAACGACAATTACTATAGTTATTACACTCACTATTATCAATCTAACTCATATTATTAGCCATATTATGCTTATATGATCGATAGAACGACAATTACTATACTCATTACTCTTATTATTATCAATCTAACTCATATTATTAGCCATATTATGCTCATATGATCGACAGAACGACAATTACTATACTTATTACTGTTACTATTATCAATCTAACTCATATCATTAGCCATATTATGCTTATGTGATCGATAGAACGACAATTACTATACTTATTACTCTTATTATTATCAATCTAACTCATATTATTAGCCATATTATGCAGTTATGATCGATAGAACTACAATTACTATACTCATTACTCTTATTATTATCAATCTAACTCATATTATTAGCCATGTTATGCTTATATGATCGAAAAAACGACAATTACTATACTTATTACACTCACTATTATCAATCTAACTCATATTATTACCAATATTACGCAGATATGATCGATAGCACTACATTTACTATACTTATTATTCTTATTATTATCAACCTAACTCATATTATTAACCATATTATGCTTATATGATCGACGGAACGACAATTACGATACTTATTACACTCACTATTATCATTCTAACTCATATTATTACCAATATTATGCTTATATGATCGATAGAACGACAATTACTATACTCATTACTCTTACTTTTATGAATCTAACTCATATTATTAACACTATTATGCAGATATGATCGATAGAACGACAATTACTATACTCATTACTCTTATTATTATCAATCTAACTCGTATTATTAGCCATATTATGCTTATATGATCGACAGAACGACAATTACTATACGTATTACTCTTATTATTATCAATCTAACTCATATTATTACCAATATTGCGCAGATATGATCGATAGCACGACATTTACTATACTTACTACTCTTATTATTATCAATCTAACTCATATTATTAGCCATATTATGCTTATGTGATCGACAGAACGACAATTACTATAGTTATTACACTCACTATTATCAATCTAACTCATATTATTAGCCATATTATGCTTATATGATCGATAGAACGAAGATTACTATACGTATTACTCTTATTATTATCAATCTAACTCATATTATTAGCCATATTATGCTTATGTGATCGATAGAACGACAATTACTATACTTATTACTCTTATTATTATCAATCTAACTCATATTATTAGCCATGTTATGCTTATATGATCGAAAAAACGACAATTACTATACTTATTACACTCACTATTATCAATCTAACTCATATTATTACCAATATTACGCAGATATGATCGATAGCACTACATTTACTATACTTATTACTCTTATTATTATCAACCTAACTCATATTATTAACCATATTATGCTTATATGATCGACGGAACAACAATTACGATACTTATTACACTCACTATTATCATTCTAACTCATATTATTACCAATATTACGCAGATATGATCGATAGGACTACATTTACTATACTTATTACTCTTATTATTATCAACCTAACTCATATTATTAACCATATTATGCTAATATGATCGATAGAATGACAATTACTATACTTATTACACTCACTATTATCAATCTAACTCATATTATTAACCATATTATGCAGATATGATCGATAGCACGACATTTACTATACTTACTACTCTTATTATTATCAATCTAACTCATATTATTAGCCATATTATGCTTAAATGATCGATAGAACGACAATTACTATACTTATTACTCTTATTATTATCAATCTAACTCATATTATTAGCCATATTATGCAGATATGATCGATAGAACTACAATTACTATACTCATTATTCTTATTATTATCAATCTAACTCATATTATTAGCCATATTATGCTTATATGATCGATAGAACGAGAATTACTATACTCACTACTCTTAGTATTATCAATGTAACTCATATTATTAACCGTATTATGCAGATATGATCGATAGCACGACATTTACTATACTTACTACTCTTATTATTATCAATCTAACTCATATTATTAGCCATATTATGCTTATATGAGCAATAGAACTACAATTGCTATACTTATTACACTCACTATTATCAATCTAACTCATATTTTTAGCCATATTATGCTTATAGGATCGATAGAACGAGAATTACTATACTCACTACGTTTAGTATTATCAATCTAACTCATATTATTAGCCATATTATGCTTATGTGATCGATATAACGACAATTACTATACTTATTACTCTTATTATTATCAATCTAACTCATATTATTAACCCTATTATGCAGATATGATCGATAGAACGACAATTACTATACTTATTACACTCACTATTATCAATCTAACTCATAATATTAAACATATTATGCTAATATGATCGATAGAACGACAATTACTATACTTATTACACTCACTATTATCAATCTAACTCATATTATTAGCCATATTATGCTTATGTGATCGACAGAACGACAATTACTATAGTTATTACACTCACTATTATCAATCTAACTCATATTATTAGCCATATTATGCTTATATGATCGATAGAACGACAATTACTATACTCATTACTCTTATTATTATCAATCTAACTCATATTATTAGCCATATTATGCTCATATGATCGACAGAACGACAATTACTATACTTATTACTGTTACTATTATCAATCTAACTCATATCATTAGCCATATTATGCTTATGTGATCGATAGAACGACAATTACTATACTTATTACTCTTATTATTATCAATCTAACTCATATTATTAGCCATATTATGTCTATGTGATCGATAGAACGACAATTACTATACGTATTACTCTTATTATTATCAATCTAACTCATATTATTAGCCATATTATGCTTATGTGATCGATAGAACGACAATTACTATACTTATTACTCTTATTATTATAAATCTAACTCATATTATTAGCCATATTATGCTTATACGATCGATAGAACGACAATTACTATACTTATTACTCTTATTATTATCAATCTAACTCATATTATTAGCCATATTATGCTAATCTGATCGATAGAACGACAATCACTATACTCATTACTCTTATTTTTATCAATCGAACTCATATTATTAGCCATATTATGCTAATGTGATCGATAGAACGACAATTACTATACTTATTACTCTTATTATTATAAATCTAACTCATATTATTAGCCATATTATGCTTATACGATCGATAGAACGACAATTACTATACTTATTACTCTTATTATTATCAATCTAACTCATATTATTAGCCATATTATGCTTATATGATCGATAGAACGAGAACTACTGTACTCACTACTCTTAGTATTATCAATCTAACTCATATTATTAGCCATATTATGCGTATATGATCGATCGAACGACAATTACTATACTTATTACTCTTATTATTATCAATCTAACTCATATTATTAGCCATATTATGCAGATATGATCGATCGAACTACAATTACTATACTCATTACTCTTATTATTATCAATCTAACTCATATTATTAGCCATATTATGCTTTTATGATCGATAGAACGAGAATTACTATACTCACTACTCCTAGTATTATCAATCTAACTCATATTATTAGCCATATTATGCTTATATAATCGATAGAACGACAATTACTATACTTATTACTCTTATTATTATCAATCTAACTCATATTATTACCAATATTACGCAGATATGATCGATAGCACGACATTTACTATACTTATTAGTCTTATTATTATCAACCTAACTCATGTTATTAACCATATTATGCCAATATGATCGATAGAACGACAAATACTATACTTATTACACTCACTATTATCAATCTAACTCATATTATTAACCATATTATGCAGATATGATCGATAGCACGACATTTACTATACTTACTACTCTTATTATTATCAATCTAACTCATATTATTAACCATATTATGCAGATATGATCGATAGCACGACATTTACTATACTCACTACTCTTATTATTATCAATATAACTCATATTATTAGCCATATTATGCTTAAATGATCGATAGAACGACAATTACTATACTTATTACTCTTATTATTATGAATCTAACTCATATTATTAACCATATTATGCAGTTATGATCGATAGAACTACAATTACTATACTCATTACTCTTATTATTATCAATCTAACTCATATTATTAGCCATGTTATGCTTATATGATCGAAAAAACGACAATTACTATACTTATTACACTCACTATTATCAATCTAACTCATATTATTACCAATATTACGCAGATATGATCGATAGCACTACATTTACTATACTTATTATTCTTATTATTATCAACCTAACTCATATTATTAACCATATTATGCTTATATGATCGACGGAACGACAATTACGATACTTATTACACTCACTATTATCATTCTAACTCATATTATTACCAATATTATGCTTATATGATCGATAGAACGACAATTACTATACTCATTACTCTTACTTTTATGAATCTAACTCATATTATTAACACTATTATGCAGATATGATCGATAGAACGACAATTACTATACTCATTACTCTTATTATTATCAATCTAACTCGTATTATTAGCCATATTATGCTTATATGATCGACAGAACGACAATTACTATACGTATTACTCTTATTATTATCAATCTAACTCATATTATTACCAATATTGCGCAGATATGATCGATAGCACGACATTTACTATACTTACTACTCTTATTATTATCAATCTAACTCATATTATTAGCCATATTATGCTTATGTGATCGACAGAACGACAATTACTATAGTTATTACACTCACTATTATCAATCTAACTCATATTATTAGCCATATTATGCTTATATGATCGATAGAACGAAGATTACTATACGTATTACTCTTATTATTATCAATCTAACTCATATTATTAGCCATATTATGCTTATGTGATCGATAGAACGACAATTACTATACTTATTACTCTTATTATTATCAATCTAACTCATATTATTAGCCATGTTATGCTTATATGATCGAGAAAACGACAATTACTATACTTATTACACTCACTATTATCAATCTAACTCATATTATTACCAATATTACGCAGATATGATCGATAGCACTACATTTACTATACTTATTACTCTTATTATTATCAACCTAACTCATATTATTAACCATATTATGCTTATATGATCGACGGAACAACAATTACCATACTTATTACACTCACTATTATCATTCTAACTCATATTATTACCAATATTACGCAGATATGATCGATAGGACTACATTTACTATACTTATTACTCTTATTATTATCAACCTAACTCATATTATTAACCATATTATGCTAATATGATCGATAGAATGACAATTACTATACTTATTACACTCACTATTATCAATCTAACTCATATTATTAACCATATTATGCAGATATGATCGATAGCACGACATTTACTATACTTACTACTCTTATTATTATCAATCTAACTCATATTATTAGCCATATTATGCTTAAATGATCGATAGAACGACAATTACTATACTTATTACTCTTATTATTATCAATCTAACTCATATTATTAGCCATATTATGCAGATATGATCGATAGAACTACAATTACTATACTCATTATTCTTATTATTATCAATCTAACTCATATTATTAGCCATATTATGCTTATATGATCGATAGAACGAGAATTACTATACTCACTACTCTTAGTATTATCAATGTAACTCATATTATTAACCGTATTATGCAGATATGATCGATAGCACGACATTTACTATACTTACTACTCTTATTATTATCAATCTAACTCATATTATTAGCCATATTATGCTTATATGAGCAATAGAACTACAATTGCTATACTTATTACACTCACTATTATCAATCTAACTCATATTTTTAGCCATATTATGCTTATAGGATCGATAGAACGAGAATTACTATACTCACTACGTTTAGTATTATCAATCTAACTCATATTATTAGCCATATTATGCTTATGTGATCGATATAACGACAATTACTATACTTATTACTCTTATTATTATCAATCTAACTCATATTATTAACCCTATTATGCAGATATGATCGATAGAACGACAATTACTATACTTATTACACTCACTATTATCAATCTAACTCATAATATTAAACATATTATGCTAATATGATCGATAGAACGACAATTACTATACTTATTACACGCACTATTATCAATCTAACTCATATTATTAGCCATATTATGCTTATGTGATCGACAGAACGACAATTACTATAGTTATTACACTCACTATTATCAATCTAACTCATATTATTAGCCATATTATGCTTATATGATCGATAGAACGACAATTACTATACTCATTACTCTTATTATTATCAATCTAACTCATATTATTAGCCATATTATGCTCATATGATCGACAGAACGACAATTACTATACTTATTACTGTTACTATTATCAATCTAACTCATATCATTAGCCATATTATGCTTATGTGATCGATAGAACGACAATTACTATACTTATTACTCTTATTATTATCAATCTAACTCATATTATTAGCCATATTATGTCTATGTGATCGATAGAACGACAATTACTATACGTATTACTCTTATTATTATCAATCTAACTCATATTATTAGCCATATTATGCTTATGTGATCGATAGAACGACAATTACTATACTTATTACTCTTATTATTATAAATCTAACTCATATTATTAGCCATATTATGCTTATACGATCGATAGAACGACAATTACTATACTTATTACTCTTATTATTATCAATCTAACTCATATTATTAGCCATATTATGCTTATATGATCGATAGAACGAGAACTACTGTACTCACTACTCTTAGTATTATCAATCTAACTCATATTATTAGCCATATTATGCGTATATGATCGATCGAACGACAATTACTATACTTATTACTCTTATTATTATCAATCTAACTCATATTATTAGCCATATTATGCAGATATGATCGATCGAACTACAATTACTATACTCATTACTCTTATTATTATCAATCTAACTCATATTATTAGCCATATTATGCTTATATGATCGAAAGAACGACAATTACTATACTTATTACACTCACTATTATCAATCTAACTCATATTATTACCAATATTACGCAGATACGATCGATAGCACGACATTTACTATACTTATTACTCTTATTATTATCAACCTAACTCATATTATTAACCATGTTATGCTTAAATGATCGATAGAACGACAATTACTATACTCATTCCTCTTATTATTATCAATCTAACTCATATTATTAGCCATATTATGCTTTTATGATCGATAGAACGAGAATTACTATACTCACTACTCCTAGTATTATCAATCTAACTCATATTATTAGCCATATTATGCTTATATAATCGATAGAACGACAATTACTATACTTATTACTCTTATTATTATCAATCTAACTCATATTATTACCAATATTACGCAGATATGATCGATAGCACGACATTTACTATACTTATTACTCTTATTATTATCAACCTAACTCATGTTATTAACCATATTATGCTAATATGATCGATAGAACGACAATTACTATACTTATTACACTCACTATTATCAATCTAACTCATATTATTAGCCATATTATGCTTATGTGATCGACAGAACGACAATTACTATAGTTATTACACTCACTATTATCAATCTAACTCATATTATTAGCCATATTATGCTTATATGATCGATAGAACGACAATTACCATACTCATTACTCTTATTATTATCAATCTAACTCATATTATTAGCCATATTATGCTTATATGATCGACAGAACGACAATTACTATACTTATTACTGTTACTGTTATCAATCTAACTCATATCATTAGCCATATTATGCTTATGTGATCGATAGAACGACAATTACTATACTTATTACTGTTATTATTATCAATCTAACTCATATTATTAGCCATATTATGCTTATATGATCGAAAGAACGACAATTACTATACTTATTACACTCACTATTATCAATCTAACTCATATTATTACCAATATTACGCAGATACGATCGATAGCACGACATTTACTATACTTATTACTCTTATTATTATCAACCTAACTCATATTATTAACCATGTTATGCTTAAATGATCGATAGAACGACAATTACTATACTCATTCCTCTTATTATTATCAATCTAACTCATATTATTAGCCATATTATGCTTTTATGATCGATAGAACGAGAATTACTATACTCACTACTCCTAGTATTATCAATCTAACTCATATTATTAGCCATATTATGCTTATATAATCGATAGAACGACAATTACTATACTTATTACTCTTATTATTATCAATCTAACTCATATTATTACCAATATTACGCAGATATGATCGATAGCACGACATTTACTATACTTATTACTCTTATTATTATCAACCGAACTCATGTTATTAACCATATTATGCTAATATGATAGATAGAACGACAATTACTATACTTATTACACTCACTATTATCAATCTAACTCATATTATTAGCCATATTATGCTTATGTGATCGACAGAACGACAATTACTATAGTTATTACACTCACTATTATCAATCTAACTCATATTATTAGCCATATTATGCTTATATGATCGATAGAACGAGAATTACTATACTCACTACTCTTAGTATTATCAATGTAACTCATATTATTAACCGTATTATGCAGATATGATCGATAGCACGACATTTACTATACTTACTACTCTTATTATTATCAATCTAACTCATATTATTAGCCATATTATGCTTATATGAGCAATAGAACTACAATTGCTATACTTATTACACTCACTATTATCAATCTAACTCATATTTTTAGCCATATTATGCTTATAGGATCGATAGAACGAGAATTACTATACTCACTACGTTTAGTATTATCAATCTAACTCATATTATTAGCCATATTATGCTTATGTGATCGATATAACGACAATTACTATACTTATTACTCTTATTATTATCAATCTAACTCATATTATTAACCCTATTATGCAGATATGATCGATAGAACGACAATTACTATACTTATTACACTTATTATTATCAATCTAACTCATATTATTACCAATATTACGCAGATATGATCGATAGCACGACATTTACTATACTTATTACTCTTATTATTATCAACCTAACTCATGTTATTAACCATATTATGCTAATATGATCGATAGAACGACAATTACTATACTTATTACACTCTCTATTATCAATCTAACTCATATTATTAGCCATATTATGCTTATGTGATCGACAGAACGACAATTACTATAGTTATTACACTCACTATTATCAATCTAACTCATATTATTAGCCATATTATGCTTATATGATCGATGGAACGACAATTACTATACTCATTACTCTTATTATTATCAATCTAACTCATATTATTAGCCATATTATGCTTATATGATCGACAGAACGACAATTACTATACTTATTACTGTTACTATTATCAATCTAACTCATATCATTAGCCATATTATGCTTATGTGATCGATAGAACGACAATTACTATACTTATTACTGTTATTATTATCAATCTAACTCATATTATTAGCCATATTATGCCTATGTGATCGATAGAACGACAATTACTATACGTATTACTCTTATTATTATCAATCTAACTCATATTATTAGCCATATTATGCTAATGTGATCGATAGAACGACAATTACTATACTTATTACTCTTATTATTATAAATCTAACTCATATTATTAGCCATATTATGCTTATACGATCGATAGAACGACAATTACTATACTTATTACTCTTATTATTATCAATCTAACTCATATTATTAGCCATATTATGCAGATATGATCGATCGAACTACAATTACCATACTCATTACTCTTATTATTATCAATCTAACTCATATTATTAGCCATATTATGCTTATATGATCGAAAGAACGACAATTACTATACTTATTACACTCACTATTATCAATCTAACTCATATTATTACCAATATTACGCAGATACGATCGATAGCACGACATTTACTATACTTATTACTCTTATTATTATCAACCTAACTCATATTATTAAACATGTTATGCTTAAATGATCGATAGAACGACAATTACTATACTCATTCCTCTTATTATTATCAATCTAACTCATATTATTAGCCATATTATGCTTTTATGATCGATAGAACGAGAATTACTATACTCACTACTCCTAGTATTATCAATCTAACTCATATTATTAGCCATATTATGCTTATATAATCGATAGAACGACAATTACTATACTTATTACTCTTATTATTATCAATCTAACTCATATTATTACCAATATTACGCAGATATGATCGATAGCACGACATTTACTATACTTATTACTCTTATTATTATCAACCTAACTCATGTTATTAACCATATTATGCTAATATGATCGATAGAACGACAATTACTATACTTATTACACTCACTATTATCAATCTAACTCATATTATTAGCCATATTATGCTTATGTGATCGACAGAACGACAATTACTATAGTTATTACACTCACTATTATCAATCTAACTCATATTATTAGCCATATTATGCTTATATGATCGATAGAACGACAATTACCATACTCATTACTCTTATTATTATCAATCTAACTCATATTATTAGCCATATTATGCTTATATGATCGACAGAACGACAATTACTATACTTATTACTGTTACTATTATCAATCTAACTCATATCATTAGCCATATTATGCTTATGTGATCGATAGAACGACAATTACTATACTTATTACTGTTATTATTATCAATCTAACTCATATTATTAGCCATATTATGCCTATGTGATCGATAGAACGACAATTACTATACGTATTACTCTTGTTATTATCAATCTAACTCATATTATTAGCCATATTATGCTAATGTGATCGATAGAACGACAATTACTATACTTATTACTCTTATTATTATAAATCTAACTCATATTATTAGCCATATTATGCTTATACGATCGATAGAACGACAATTACTATACTTATTACTCTTATTATTATCAATCTAACTCATATTATTAGCCATATTATGCAGATATGATCGATCGAACTACAATTACAATACTCATTACTCTTATTATTATCAATCTAACTCATATTATTAGCCATATTATGCTTATATGATCGAAAGAACGACAATTACTATACTTATTACACTCACTATTATCAATCTAACTCATATTATTACCAATATTACGCAGATACGATCGATAGCACGACATTTACTATACTTATTACTCTTATTATTATCAACCTAACTCATATTATTAACCATGTTATGCTTAAATGATCGATAGAACGACAATTACTATACTCATTCCTCTTATTGTTATCAATCTAACTCATATTATTAGCCATATTATGCTTTTATGATCGATAGAACGAGAATTACTATACTCACTACTCCTAGTATTATCAATCTAACTCATATTATTAGCCATATTATGCTTATATAATCGATAGAACGACAATTACTATACTTATTACTCTTATTATTATCAATCTAACTCATATTATTACCAATATTACGCAGATATGATCGATAGCACGACATTTACTATACTTATTACTCTTATTATTATCAACCTAACTCATGTTATTAACCATATTATGCTAATATGATCGATAGAACGACAATTACTATACTTATTACACTCACTATTATCAATCTAACTCATATTATTAGCCATATTATGCAGATATGATCGATAGAACTACAATTACTATACTCATTATTCTTATTATTATCAATCTAACTCATATTATTAGCCATATTATGCTTATATGATCGATAGAACGAGAATTACTATACTCACTACTCTTAGTATTATCAATGTAACTCATATTATTAACCGTATTATGCAGATATGATCGATAGCACGACATTTACTATACTTACTACTCTTATTATTATCAATCTAACTCATATTATTAGCCATATTATGCTTATATGAGCAATAGAACTACAATTGCTATACTTATTACACTCACTATTATCAATCTAACTCATATTTTTAGCCATATTATGCTTATAGGATCGATAGAACGAGAATTACTATACTCACTACGTTTAGTATTATCAATCTAACTCATATTATTAGCCATATTATGCTTATGTGATCGATATAACGACAATTACTATACTTATTACTCTTATTATTATCAATCTAACTCATATTATTAACCCTATTATGCAGATATGATCGATAGAACGACAATTACTATACTTATTACTCTTATTATTATCAATCTAACTCATATTATTACCAATATTACGCAGATATGATCGATAGCACGACATTTACTATACTTATTACTCTTATTATTATCAACCTAACTCATGTTATTAACCATATTATGCTAATATGATCGATAGAACGACAATTACTATACTTATTACACTCACTATTATCAATCTAACTCATATTATTAGCCATATTATGCTTATGTGATCGACAGAACGACAATTACTATAGTTATTACACTCACTATTATCAATCTAACTCATATTATTAGCCATATTATGCTTATATGATCGATGGAACGACAATTACTATACTCATTACTCTTATTATTATCAATCTAACTCATATTATTAGCCATATTATGCTTATATGATCGACAGAACGACAATTACTATACTTATTACTGTTACTATTATCAATCTAACTCATATCATTAGCCATATTATGCTTATGTGATCGATAGAACGACAATTACTATACTTATTACTGTTATTATTATCAATCTAACTCATATTATTAGCCATATTATGCCTATGTGATCGATAGAACGACAATTACTATACGTATTACTCTTATTATTATCAATCTAACTCATATTATTAGCCATATTATGCTAATGTGATCGATAGAACGACAATTACTATACTTATTTCTCTTATTATTATAAATCTAACTCATATTATTAGCCATATTATGCTTATACGATCGATAGAACGACAATTACTATACTTATTACTCTTATTATTATCAATCTAACTCATATTATTAGCCATATTATGCAGATATGATCGATCGAACTACAATTACCATACTCATTACTCTTATTATTATCAATCTAACTCATATTATTAGCCATATTATGCTTATATGATCGAAAGAACGACAATTACTATACTTATTACACTCACTATTATCAATCTAACTCATATTATTACCAATTATTACGCAGATACGATCGATAGCACGACATTTACTATACTTATTACTCTTATTATTATCAACCTAACTCATATTATTAACCATGTTATGCTTAAATGATCGATAGAACGACAATTACTATACTCATTCCTCTTATTATTATCAATCTAACTCATATTATTAGCCATATTATGCTTTTATGATCGATAGAACGAGAATTACTATACTCACTACTCCTAGTATTATCAATCTAACTCATATTATTAGCCATATTATGCTTATATAATCGATAGAACGACAATTGCTATACTTATTACTCTTATTATTATCAATCTAACTCATATTATTAACCATATTATGCAGATATGATCGATAGCACGACATTTACTATACTTACTACTCTTATTATTATCAATCTAACTCATATTATTAGCCATATTATGCTTAAATGATCGATAGAACGACAATTACTATACTTATTACTCTTATTATTATCAATCTAACTCATATTATTAGCCATATTATGCAGATATGATCGATAGAACTACAATTACTATACTCATTATTCTTATTATTATCAATCTAACTCATATTATTAGCCATATTATGCTTATATGATCGATAGAACGAGAATTACTATACTCACTACTCTTAGTATTATCAATGTAACTCATATTATTAACCGTATTATGCAGATATGATCGATAGCACGACATTTACTATACTTACTACTCTTATTATTATCAATCTAAGTCATATTATTAGCCATATTATGCTTATATGAGCAATAGAACTACAATTGCTATACTTATTACACTCACTATTATCAATCTAACTCATATTTTTAGCCATATTATGCTTATAGGATCGATAGAACGAGAATTACTATACTCACTACGTTTAGTATTATCAATCTAACTCATATTATTAGCCATATTATGCTTATGTGATCGATATAACGACAATTACTATACTTATTACTCTTATTATTATCAATCTATCTCATATTATTAACCCTATTATGCAGATATGATCGATAGAACGACAATTACTATACTTATTACACTCACTATTATCAATCTAACTCATAATATTAAACATATTATGCTAATATGATCGATAGAACGACAATTACTATACTTATTACACTCACTATTATCAATCTAACTCATATTATTACCAATATTACGCAGATACGATCGATAGCACGACATTTACTATACTTATTACTCTTATTATTATCAACCTAACTCATATTATTAACCATGTTATGCTTAAATGATCGATAGAACGACAATTACTATACTCATTCCTCTTATTATTATCAATCTAACTCATATTATTAGCCATATTATGCTTTTATGATCGATAGAACGAGAATTACTATACTCACTACTCCTAGTATTATCAATCTAACTCATATTATTAGCCATATTATGCTTATATAATCGATAGAACGACAATTACTATACTTATTACTCTTATTATTATCAATCTAACTCATATTATTACCAATATTACGCAGATATGATCGATAGCACGACATTTACTATACTTATTACTCTTATTATTATCAACCTAACTCATGTTATTAACCATATTATGCTAATATGATCGATAGAACGACAATTACTATACTTATTACACTCACTATTATCAATCTAACTCATATTATTAGCCATATTATGCTTATGTGATCGACAGAACGACAATTACTATAGTTATTACACTCACTATTATCAATCTAACTCATATTATTAGCCATATTATGCTTATATGATCGATAGAACGACAATTACTATACTCATTACTCTTATTATTATCAATCTAACTCATATTATTAGCCATATTATGCTTATATGATCGACAGAACGACAATTACTATACTTATTACTGTTACTATTATCAATCTAACTCATATCATTAGCCATATTATGCTTATGTGATCGATAGAACGACAATTACTATACTTATTACTGTTATTATTATCAATCTAACTCATATTATTAGCCATATTATGCCTATGTGATCGATAGAACGACAATTACTATACGTATTGCTCTTATTATTATCAATCTAACTCATATTATTAGCCATATTATGCTAATGTGATCGATAGAACGACAATTCCTATACTTATTACTCTTATTATTATAAATCTAACTCATATTATTAGCCATATTATGCTTATACGATCGATAGAACGACAATTACTATACTTATTACTCTTATTATTATCAATCTAACTCATATTATTACCCATATTATGCAGATATGATCGATCGAACTACAATTACAATACTCATTACTCTTATTATTATCAATCTAACTCATATTATTAGCCATATTATGCTTATATGATCGAAAGAACGACAATTACTATACTTATTACACTCACTATTATCAATCTAACTCATATTATTACCAATATTACGCAGATACGATCGATAGCACGACATTTACTATACTTATTACTCTTATTATTATCAACCTAACTCATATTATTAACCATGTTATGCTTAAATGATCGATAGAACGACAATTACTATACTCATTCCTCTTATTATTATCAATCTAACTCATATTATTAGCAATATTATGCTTATATGAGCAATAGAACTACAATTGCTATACTTATTACACCCACTATTATCAATCAATTTCATATTTTTAGCCATATTATGCTTATATGATCGATAGAACGAGAATTACTATACTCACTACTCTTAGTATTATCAATCTAACTCATATTATTAGCCATATTATGCTTATATGATCGATAGAACGACAATTACTATACTTATTACACTTACTATTATCAATCTAACTCATATTATTAGCCATATTATGCTTATATGATCGATAGAACGACAATTACTATACTCATTCCTCTTATTATTATCAATCTAACTCATATTATTAGCCATATTATGCTTTTATGATCGATAGAACGAGAATTACTATACTCACTACTCCTAGTATTATCAATCTAACTCATATTATTAGCCATATTATGCTTATATAATCGATAGAACGACAATTGCTATACTTATTACTCTTATTATTATCAATCTAACTCATATTATTACCAATATTACGCAGATATGATCGATAGCACGACATTTACTATACTTATTACTCTTATTATTATCAACCTAACTCATGTTATTAACCATATTATGCTAATATGATCGATAGAACGACAATTACTATACTTATTACACTCACTATTATCAATCTAACTCATATTATTAACCATATTATGCAGATATGATCGATAGCACGACATTTACTATACTTACTACTCTTATTATTATCAATCTAACTCATATTATTAACCATATTATGCAGATATGATCGATAGCACGACATTTACTATACTCACTACTCTTATTATTATCAATATAACTCATATTATTAGCCATATTATGCTTAAATGACCGATAGAACGACAATTACTATACTTATTACTCTTATTATTATGAATCTAATTCATATTATTAACCATGTTATGCAGTTATGATCGATAGAACTACAATTACTATACTCATTACTCTTATTATTATCAATCTAACTCATATTATTAGCCATGTTATGCTTATATGATCGAAAAAACGACAATTACTATACTTATTACACTCACTATTATCAATCTAACTCATAATATTAAACATATTATGCTAATATGATCGATAGAAGGACAATTACTATACTTGTTACACTCACTATTATCAATCTAACTCATATTATTAGCCATATTATGCTTATATGATCGATAGAACGACAATTACTATACTCATTACTCTTATTATTATCAATCTAACTCGTATTATTAGCCATATTATGCTTATATGATCGACAGAACGACAATTACTATACGTATTACTCTTATTATTATCAATCTAACTCATATTATTACCAATATTGCGCAGATATGATCGATAGCACGACATTTACTATACATACTACTCTTATTATTATCAATCTAACTCATATTATTAGCCATATTATGCTTATGTGATCGACAGAACGACAATTACTATAGTTATTACACTCACTATTATCAATCTAACTCATATTATTAGCCATATTATGCTTATATGATCGATAGAACGACAATTACTATACTTATTACTCTTGCTATTATCCATCTAACTCATATTATTAGCCATATTATGCTTATATGATCGATTGAACGAGGATTACTGTACTTATTACTCTTATTATTATCAATCTAACTCATACTATTAGCAATATTATGCTTATATTATCGATAGAACGACAACTTCTTTACTTGTTACTCTTATTATTATCAATCTAACTCATATCATTGGCCATATTATGTGGATATGATCGATAGGACGACAATTACTATACTCATTACTCTTATTATTATCAATCTAACTCATATTATTAACCATATTATGCAGATATGATCGATAGAACGACAATTACTATACTTATTACTCTTGCTATTATCAATCTAACTCATATTATTAGCCATATTATGCTTATATGATCGATTGAAGGACAATTACTATACTTGTTACTCTTATTATTATCAATCTCACTCATATTATTCACCATATTATGCAGATATGATCGATAGAGCGACACTTACTATTCTTATTACTCTTATTATTATCAATCTAACTCATATTATTAACCATATTATGCTTATATGATCGATTGAACGACAATTACTATACTTGTTACTCTTATTATTATTAATCTAACTCATATTATTAGCCATATTATGCTTATATTATCGATAGAACGACAATTACTATACTTGTAACTCTTATTATTATCAATCTAACTCATATTATTAACCATATTATGCAGATATGATCGATAGAACGACAATTACTATACTTATTACTCTTGCTATTATCAATCTAACTCATATTATTAGCCATATTATGCTTATATGATTGATTGAACGAGGATTACTGTACTTATTACTCTTATTATTATCAATCTAACTCATACTATTAGCCATATTATGCTTATATTATCGATAGAACGACAACTACTTTACTTGTTACTCTTATTATTATCAATCTAACTCATATCATTGGCCATATTATGTGGATATGATCGATAGGACGACAATTACTATACTCATTACTCTTATTATTATCAATCTAACTCATATTATTAACCATATTATGCAGATATCATCGATAGAACGACAATTACTATACTTATTACTCTTGCTATTATCAATCTAACTCATATTATTAGCCATATTATGCTTATATGATCGATTGAACGAGGATTACTGTACTTATTACTCTTATTATTACCAATCTAACTCATATTATTAGCCATATTATGCTTAAATTATCGATACAACGACAATTACTTACTTGTTACTCATATTATTATCAATCTAACTCATATTATTAGCAATATTATGCTTATATGATCGATTGAACGACAATTACTATACTTATTACTCTTACTATTATCAATCTAACTCATATTATTAGCCATATTTTGCTTATATTATCGATAGAACGACAATTACTATACTCATTACTCTTATTATTATCAATCTAACTCATATTATTAACCATATTATGCAGATATGATCGATATAACGACAATTACTATACTTATTACTCTTACTATTATCAATCTAACTCATATTATTAGCCGTATTTTGCTTATATTATCGATAGAATGATAATTACTATACTTATTGCTCTTACTATTATCAATCTAACTCATATTATTAGCCATATTATGCTTATATGATCGATAGAACGACAATTACTATACTTATTACTCTTATTATTATCAATCTAACTCATATTATTAGCCATATTATGCTTATAAGATCGATTGAACGACAATTTCTATACCTGTTACTCTCATTATTATCAATCTAACTCATATTATTAGCCATATTATGCTTATATGATCGATAGAATAGCAATTACTATACATATTACTCTTACTTTTATCAATCTAACTCATATTATTAGCCATGTTATGCTTATATGGTCGACTGAACGTCAATTACTATACTTGTTACTCTTATTATTATCAATCTAACTCATATTATTAGCCATATTAAGCTTATATGATCGATTGAACGACAATTTCTATACTTGTTACTCTTATTATTATCAATCTAACTCATACTATTAGCCATATTATGCTTATATTATCGATAGAACGACAATTACTATACTTGTTACTCTTATTATTATCAATCTAACTCATATTATTAGCCATATTATGCTTATATTATCGATAGAACGACATATACTATGCTTGTTACTCATATTATTATCAATCTAACTCATATTATTAGCCATATTATGGTTTTATTATCGATAGAACGACAATTACTATACTTGTTACTCTTATTATTATCAATCTAACTCATATTATTAACCATATAATGCTGATATGATCGATTGAACGACAATTACTATACTTATTACTGTTATTATTATTAATCGAACTCATATTATTGGCCATATTATGCTTATATGATCGATTGAACGACAATTACTATACTTGTTACTCTCATTATTATCAATCTAACTCATATTATTAGCCATATTATGCTTATATGATCGATTGAACGAGGATTACTGTACTTATTACTCTTATTATTACCAATCTAACTCATATTATTAGCCATATTATGCTTAAATTATCGATACAACGACAATTACTTACTTGTTACTCATATTATTATCAATCTAACTCATATTATTAGCAATATTATGCTTATATGATCGATTGAACGACAATTACTATACTTATTACTCTTACTATTATCAATCTAACTCATATTATTAGCCATATTTTGCTTATATTATCGATAGAACGACAATTACTATACTCATTACTCTTATTATTATCAATCTAACTCATATTATTAACCATATTATGCAGATATGATCGATATAACGACAATTACTATACTTATTACTCTTACTATTATCAATCTAACTCATATTATTAGCCGTATTTTGCTTATATTATCGATAGAATGATAATTACTATACTTATTACTCTTACTATTATCAATCTAACTCATATTATTAGCCATATTATGCTTATATGATCGATAGAACGACAATTACTATACTTATTACTCTTATTATTATCAATCTAACTCATATTATTAGCCATATTATGCTTATAAGATCGATTGAACGACAATTTCTATACCTGTTACTCTCATTATTATCAATCTAACTCATATTATTAGCCATATTATGCTTATATGATCGATAGAATAGCAATTACTATACATATTACTCTTACTTTTATCAATCTAACTCATATTATTAGCCATGTTATGCTTATATGATCGACTGAACGTCAATTACTATACTTGTTACTCTTATTATTATCAATCTAACTCATATTATTAGCCATATTAAGCTTATATGATCGATTGAACGACAATTTCTATACTTGTTACTCTTATTATTATCAATCTAACTCATACTATTAGCCATATTATGCTTATATTATCGATAGAACGACAATTACTATACTTGTTACTCTTATTATTATCAATCTAACTCATATTATTAGCCATATTATGCTTATATTATCGATAGAACGACATATACTATGCTTGTTACTCATATTATTATCAATCTAACTCATATTATTAGCCATATTATGGTTTTATTATCGATAGAACGACAATTACTATACTTGTTACTCTTATTATTATCAATCTAACTCATATTATTAACCATATAATGCTGATATGATCGATTGAACGACAATTACTATACTTATTACTGTTATTATTATTAATCGAACTCATATTATTGGCCATATTATGCTTATATGATCGATTGAACGACAATTACTATACTTGTTACTCTCATTATTATCAATCTAACTCATATTATTAGCCATATTATGCTTATATGATCGATAGAACGACAATTACTATACTTATTATTGTTATTATTATCAATCTAACTCATATTATTAGCCATATTATGCTTATATGATCGATAGAACGATAATTACTATACTTATTACTCTTATTATTATCACTCTAACTCATATTATTGGCCATATTATGTGGATATGATCGATAGGACGACAATTACTATACTCATTACTCTTATTATTATCAATCTAACTCATATTATTAGCCATATTATGCTTATATGATCGATTGAACGACAATTACTATACTTGTTACTTTCATTATTATCAATCTAACTCATATTATTAGCCATATTATGCTTATATGATCGATAGAACGACAATTACTATACTTATTATTGTTATTATTATCAATCTAACTCATATTATTAGCCATATTATGCTTATATGATCGATAGAACGATAATTACTATACTTATTACTCTTATTATTATCACTCTAACTCATATTATTGGCCATATTATGTGGATATGATCGATAGGACGACAATTACTATACTCATTACTCTTATTATTATCAATCTCACTCATATTATTCACCATATTATGCAGATATGATCGATAGAGCGACACTTACTATTCTTATTACTCTTATTATTATCAATCTAACTCATATTATTAACCATATTATGCTTATATGATCGATTGAACGACAATTACTATACTTGTTACTCTTATTATTATTAATCTAACTCATATTATTAGCCATATTATGCTTATATTATCGATAGAACGACAATTACTATACTTGTAACTCTTATTATTATCAATCTAACTCATATTATTAACCATATTATGCAGATATGATCGATAGAACGACAATTACTATACTTATTACTCTTGCTATTATCAATCTAACTCATATTATTAGCCATATTATGCTTATATGATCGATTGAACGAGGATTACTGTACTTATTACTCTTATTATTATCAATCTAACTCATACTATTAGCCATATTATGCTTATATTATCGATAGAACGACGACTACTTTACTTGTTACTCTTATTATTATCAATCTAACTCATATCATTGGCCATATTATGTGGATATGATCGATAGGACGACAATTACTATACTCATTACTCTTATTATTATCAATCTAACTCATATTATTAACCATATTATGCAGATATCATCGATAGAACGACAATTACTATACTTATTACTCTTGCTATTATCAATCTAACTCATATTATTAGCCATATTATGCTTATATGATCGATTGAACGAGGATTACTGTACTTATTACTCTTATTATTACCAATCTAACTCATATTATTAGCCATATTATGCTTAAATTATCGATACAACGACAATTACTTACTTGTTACTCATATTATTATCAATCTAACTCATATTATTAGCAATATTATGCTTATATGATCGATTGAACGACAATTACTATACTTATTACTCTTACTATTATCAATCTAACTCATATTATTAGCCATATTTTGCTTATATTATCGATAGAACGACAATTACTATACTCATTACTCTTATTATTATCAATCTAACTCATATTATTAACCATATTATGCAGATATGATCGATATAACGACAATTACTATACTTATTACTCTTACTATTATCAATCTAACTCATATTATTAGCCGTATTTTGCTTATATTATCGATAGAATGATAATTACTATACTTATTACTCTTACTATTATCAATCTAACTCATATTATTAGCCATATTATGCTTATATGATCGATAGAACGACAATTACTATACTTATTACTCTTATTATTATCAATCTAACTCATATTATTAGCCATATTATGCTTATAAGATCGATTGAACGACAATTTCTATACCTGTTACTCTCATTATTATCAATCTAACTCATATTATTAGCCATATTATGCTTATATGATCGATAGAATAGCAATTACTATACATATTACTCTTACTTTTATCAATCTAACTCATATTATTAGCCATGTTATGCTTATATGATCGACTGAACGTCAATTACTATACTTGTTACTCTTATTATTATCAATCTAACTCATATTATTAGCCATATTAAGCTTATATGATCGATTGAACGACAATTTCTATACTTGTTACTCTTATTATTATCAATCTAACTCATACTATTAGCCATATTATGCTTATATTATCGATAGAACCACAATTACTATACTTGTTACTCTTATTATTATCAATCTAACTCATATTATTAGCCATATTATGCTTATATTATCGATAGAACGACATATACTATGCTTGTTACTCATATTATTATCAATCTAACTCATATTATTAGCCATATTATGGTTTTATTATCGATAGAACGACAATTACTATACTTGTTACTCTTATTATTATCAATCTAACTCATATTATTAGCCATATTATGCTTATATGATCGATAGAACGACAATTACTATACTTATTACTCTTATTATTATCAATCTAACTCATATTATTAGCCATATTATGCTTGTATGATCGATAGAACGACAATTACTATACTTATTACTCTTATTATTATCAATCTAACTCATATTATTAGCCATATTATGCTTATATGATCGATAGAACGACAATTACTATACTTGTTACTCTCATTATTATCAATCTAACTCATATTATTAGCCATATTATGCTTATATGATCGATAGAACGACAATTACTATACTTATTATTGTTATTATTATCAATCTAACTCATATTATTAGCCATATTATGCTTATATGATCGATAGAACGATAATTACTATACTTATTACTCTTATTATTATCACTCTAACTCATATTATTGGCCATATTATGTGGATATGATCGATAGGACGACAATTACTATACTCATTACTCTTATTATTATCAATCTAACTCATATTATTAACCATATTATGCTTATGTGATCGATTGAACGACAATTTCTTTACTTGTTACTCTCATTATTATCAATCTAACTCATATTATTAGACATATTATGCTTGTATGATCGATAGAACGACAATTACTATACTTATTACTCTTATTATTATCAATCTAACTCATATTATTAGCCATATTATGCTTATATGATCGATAGAACGACAATTACTATACTTGTTACTCTTATTATTATCAATCTAACTCATATTATTAGCCATATTATGCTTATATGATCGATAGAACGACAATTACTATACTTATTACTCTTATTATTATCAATCTAACTCCTATTATTAGCCATATTATGCTTATAAGATCGATTGAACGACAATTTCTATACCTGTTACTCTCATTATTATCAATCTAACTCATATTATTAGCCATATTATGCTTATATGATCGATAGAATAGCAATTACTATACATATTACTCTTACTTTTATCAATCTAACTCATATTATTAGCCATGTTATGCTTATATGATCGATTGAACGTCAATTACTATACTTGTTACTCTTATTATTATCAATCTAACTCATATTATTAGCCGTATTAAGCTTATATGATCGATTGAACGACAATTTCTATACTTGTTACTCTTATTATTATCAATCTAACTCATACTATTAGCCATATTATGCTTATATTATCGATAGAACGACAATTACTATACTTGTTACTCTTATTATTATCAATCTAACTCATATTATTAACCATATTATGCAGATATGATCGATAGAACGACATATACTATGCTTGTTACTCAAATTATTATCAATCTAACTCATATTATTAGCCATATTATGGTTTTATTATCGATAGAACGACAATTACTATACTTGTTACTCTTATTATTATCAATCTAACTCATATTATTAACCATATAATGCTGATATGATCGATTGAACGACAATTACTATACTTATTACTGTTATTATTATTAATCGAACTCATATTATTGGCCATATTATGCTTATATGATCGATTGAACGACAATTACTATACTTGTTACTCTCATTATTATCAATGTAACTCATATTATTAGCCATATTATGCTTATATGATCGATAGAACGACAATTACTATACTTATTATTGTTATTATTATCAATCTAACTCATATTATTAGCCATATTATGCTTATATGATCGATAGAACGATAATTACTATACTTATTACTCTTATTATTATCACTCTAACTCATATTATTGGCCATATTATGTGGATATGATCGATAGGACGACAATTACTATACTCATTACTCTTATTATTATCAATCTAACTCATATTATTAACCATATCATGCAGATATGATCGATAGAACGACAATTACTATACTTATTACTCTTGCTATTATCAATCTAACTCATATTATTAGCCATATTATGCTTATATGATCGATTGAACGAGGATTACTGTACTTATTACTCTTATTATTACCAATCTAACTCATATTATTAGCCATATTATGCTTATATTATCGATAGAACGACAATTACTATACTTGTTACTCTTATTATTATCAATCTAACTCGTATTATTAACCATATTATGCAGATATGATCGATAGAACGACAATTACTATACTTATTACTCTTGCTATTATCAATCTAACTCATATTATTAGCCATATTATGCTTATATGATCGATTGAACGAGGATTACTGTACTTATTACTCTTATTATTATCAATCTAACTCATACTATTAGCCATATTATGCTTATATTATCGATAGAACGACAATTACTATACTTGTTACTCTTATTATTATCAATCTAACTCATTTTATTAGCCATATTATGCTTATATGATCGATTGAACGACAATTTCTATACTTGTTACTCTCATTATCATCAATCTAACTCATATTATTAGCCATATTATGCTTATATGATCGATAGAACGACAATTACTATACTTGTTACTCTTATTATTATCAATCTAACTCATATTATTAGCCATATTATGCTTATATTATCGATAGAACGACAATTACTATACTTGTTACTCTTATTATTATCAATCTAACTCATACTATTAGCCATATTATGCTTATATTATCGATAGAACGACAATTACTATACTTGTTACTCTTATTATTATCAATCTAACTCATATTATTAATCATATTATGCAGATATGATCGATAGAATGACAATTACTATACTTATTACTCTTGCTATTATCAATCTAACTCATATTATTAGTAATATTATGCTTATATGATCGATTGAACGAGGATTACTGTACTTATTACTCTTATTATTACCAGTCTAACTCATATTATTAGCCATATTATGCTTAAATTATCGATAGAACGACAATTACTATACTTGTTACTCTAATTATTATCAATCTAACTCATATTATTACCAATATTATGCTTATATGATCGATAGAACGACAATTTCTTTACTTGTTACTCTCATTATTATCAATCTAACTCATATTATTAGCCATATTATGCTTGTATGATCGATAGAACGACAATTACTATAGTTATTACTCTTATTATTATCAATCTAACTCATATTATTAGCCATATTATGCTTATATGATCGATAGAACGACAATTACTATACTTGTTACTCTTATTATTATCAATCTAACTCATATTATTAGCCATATTATGCTTATAAGATCGATTGAACGACAATTTCTATACCTGTTACTCTCATTATTATCAATCTAACTCATATTATTAGCCATATTATGCTTATATGATCGATAAAATAGCAATTACTATACATATTACTCTTACTTTTATCAATCTAACTCATATTATTAGCCATGTTATGCTTATATGATCGATAGAACGACAAATACTATACTTGTTACTCTTATTATTATCAATCTAACTCATATTATTAGCCATATTATGCTTGTATGATCGATTGAACGACAATTACTATACTTGTTACTCTTATTATTATCAATCTAACTCATATTATTAGCCATATTTTGCTTATATTATCGATAGAACGACAATTACTATACTTGTTACTCTTATTATTATCAATCTAACTCATATTATTAGCCATATTATGCTTATATTATCGATAGAACGACAATTACTATACTTGTTACTCTTAGTCTTATCAATCTAACTCATACTATTAGCCATATTATGCTTATATTATCGATAGAACGACAACTACTATACTTGTTACTCTTATTATTATCAATCTAACTCATATTATTAGCCATATTATGCTTATATGATCGATAGAACGATAATTACTGTACTTATTACTCTTATTATTATCACTCTAACTCATATTATTGGCCATATTATGTGGATATGATCGATAGGACGACAATTACTATACTCATTACTCTTATTATTATCAATCTAACTCATATTATTAACCATATTATGCAGATATGATCGATAGAACGACAATTACTATACTTATTACTCTTGCTATTATCAATCTAACTCATATTATTAGCCATATTATGCTTATGTGATCGATTGAAGGAGGATTACTGTACTTATTACTCTTATTATTACCAATCTAACTCATATTATTAGCCATATTATGCTTATATTATCGATAGAACGACAATTACTATACTTGTTACTCTTATTATTATCAATCTAACTCATATTATTAACCATATTATGCAGATATGATCGATAGAACGACAATTACTATACTTATTACTCTTGCTATTATCAATCTAACTCATATTATTAGCCATATTATGCTTATATGATCGATTGAACGAGGATTACTGTACTTATTACTCTTATTATTATCAATCTAACTCATACTATTAGCCATATTATGCTTATATTATCGATAGAACGACAATTACTATACTTGTTACTCTTATCATTATCAATCTAACTCATATTATTAACCATATTATCAGATATGATCGATAGAACGACAATTACTATACTTATTACTCTTGCTATTATCAATCTAACTCATATTATTAGCCATATTATGCTTATATGATCGATTGAACGAGGATTACTGTACTTATTACTCTTATTATTACCAATCTAACTCATATTATTAGCCATATTATGCTTAAATTATCGATAGAACGACAATTACTATACTTGTTACTCTTATTATTATCAATCTAACTCATATTATTAGCCATATTATGCTTATATGATCGATTGAACGACAATTACTATACTTGTTACTCTTATTATTATCAATCTAACTCATATTATTAGCCATATTTTGCTTATATTATCGATAGAACGACAATTACTATACTCATTACTCTTATTATTATCAATCTAACTCATATTATTAACCATATAATGCTGATATGATCGATTGAACGACAATTACTATACTTATTACTGTTATTATTATCAATCGAACTCATATTATTGGCCATATTATGCTTATATGATCGATTGAACGAGGATTACTGTACTTATTACTCTTATTATTACCAATCTAACTCATATTATTAGCCATATTATGCCTATATTATCGATAGAACGACAATTACTATACTTGTTACTCTTATTATTATCAATCTAACTCATATTATTAGCCATATTATGCATATATGATCGATTGAACGACAATTTCTAAACCTCTTACTCTCATTATTATCAATCTAACTCATATTATTAGCCATATTATGCTTATATGATCGATAGAATGACAATTACTATACATATTACTCTTACTTTTATCAATCTAACTCATATTATTAGCCATATTATGCTTATATGATCGATTGAACGACAATTACAATACGTGTTACTCTCATTATTATGAATCTAACTCATATTATTAGCCATATTATGCTTATATGATCGATAGAACGACAATTACTATACTTATTACTCTTATTATTATCAATTTAACTCATATTATTAGCCATATTATGCTTATATGATCGATAGAACGACAATTACTATACTTATTACTCTTACTTTTATCAATCTAACTCATATTATTAGCCATATTATGCTTATATGATCGATTGAACGACAATTACTATACTTGTTACTCTTATTATTATCAATCTAACTCATATTATTAGAAATATTAAGCTTATATGATCGATAGAACGACAATTACTATACTTATTACTCTCATTATTATCAGTCTAACTCATATTATTAGCCATATTATGCTTATATGATCGATAGAACTACAATTACTATACTTATTACTCTTATTATTATCAATCTAACTCATATTATTAGCCATATTATGCTTATATGATCGATTGAACGACAATTACTATACTTGTTACTCTTATTATTATCAATCTAACTCATACTATTAGCCATATTATGCTTATATTATCGATAGAACGACAATTACTATACTTGTTACTCTTATTATTATCAATCTAACTCATATTATTAGCCATATTATGCTTATATTATCGATAGAACGACATATACTATGCTTGTTACTCATATTATTATCAATCTAACTCATATTATTAACCATATAATGCTGATATGATCGATTGAACGACAATTACTATACTTATTACTGTTATTATTATCAATCGAACTCATATTATTGGCCATATTATGCTTATATGATCGATTGAACGAGGATTACTGTACTTATTACTCTTATTATTACCAATCTAACTCATATTATTAGCCATATTATGCTTATATTATCGATAGAACGACAATTTCTATACTTGTTACTCTTATTATTATCAATCTAACTCATATTATAAGCCATATTATGCTTATATGATCGATAGAATGACAATTACTATTCTCATTACTGTTATTATTATCAAGCTAACTCATATTATTAGAAATATTAAGCTTATATGATCGATTGAACGAGGATTACTGTACTTATTACTCTTATTGTTATCAATCTAACTCATACTATTAGCCATATTATGTTTATATTATCGATAGAACGACAATTACTATACTTGTTACTCTTATTATTATCAATCTAACTCATATTATTAGCCATATTATGCTTATATGATCGATTGAACGACAATTACTATACTTATTACTCTTACTATTATCAATCTAACTCATATTATTAGCCATATTTTGCTTATATTATCGATAGAACGACAATTACTATACTTGCTACTCTTATTATTATCAATCTAACTCATATTATTAGCCATATTATGCTTATATGATCGATAGAACGACAATTTCTTTACTTGTTACTCTCATTATTATCAATCTAACTCATATTATTAGCCATATTATGCTTATATGATCGATAGAACGACAATTACTATACTTGTTACTCTTATTATTATCAATCTAACTCATATTATTGGCCATATTATGTGGATATGATCGATAGGACGACCATTACTATACTCATTACTCTTATTATTATCAATCTAACTCATATTATTAACCATATAATGCTGATATGATCGATTGAACGACAATTACTATACTTATTACTGTTATTATTATTAATCGAACTCATATTATTGGCCATATTATGCTCATATGATCGATTGAACGAGGATTACTGTACTAATTACTCTTATTATTACCAATCTAACTCATATTATTACCAATATTACGCAGATACGATCGATAGCACGACATTTACTATACTTATTACTCTTATTATTATCAACCTAACTCATATTATTAACCATGTTTATGCTTAAATGATCGATAGAACGACAATTACTATACTCATTCCTCTTATTATTATCAATCTAACTCATATTATTAGCCATATTATGCTTTTATGATCGATAGAACGAGAATTACTAGACTCACTACTCCTAGTATTATCAATCTAACTCATATTATTAGCCTATTATGCGTATATGATCGATCGAACGACAATTACTATACTTATTACTCTTATTATTATCAATCTAACTCATATTATTAGCCATATTATGCTTTTATGATCGATAGAACGAGAATTACTATACTCACTACTCCTAGTATTATCAATCTAACTCATATTATTAGCCATATTATGCTTATATAATCGATAGAACGACAATTACTATACTTATTACTCTTATTATTATCAATCTAACTCATATTATACCAATATTACGCAGATATGATCGATAGCACGACATTTACTATACTTATTAGTCTTATTATTATCAACCTAACTCATGTTATTAACCATATTATGCCAATATGATCGATAGAACGACAAATACTATACTTATTACACTCACTATTATCAATCTAACTCATATTATTAACCATAGTATGCAGATATGATCGATAGCACGACATTGACTATACTTACTACTCTTATTATTATCAATCTCACTCATATTATTAACCATATTATGCAGATATGATCGATAGCACGACATTTACTATACTCACTACTCTTATTATTATCAATATAACTCATATTATTAGCCATATTATGCTTAAATGATCGATAGAACGACAATAACTATACTTATTACTCTTATTATTATGAATCTAACTCATATTATTAACATATTATGCAGTTATGATCGATAGAACTACAATTACTATACTCATTACTCTTATTATTATCAATCTAACTCATATTATTAGCCATGTTATGCTTATATGATCGAAAAAAACGACAATTACTATACTTATTACACTCACTATTATCAATCTAACTCATATTATTACCAATATTACGCAGATATGATCGATAGCACTACATTTACTATACTTATTATTCTTATTATTATCAACCTAACTCATATTATTAACCATATTATGCTTATATGATCGACGGAACGACAATTACGATACTTATTACACTCACTATTATCATTCTAACTCATATTATTACCAATATTATGCTTATATGATCGATAGAACGACAATTACTATACTCATTACTCTTACTTTTATGAATCTAACTCATATTATTAACACTATTATGCAGATATGATCGATAGAACGACAATTACTATACTCATTACTCTTATTATTATCATCTAACTCGTATTATTAGCCATATTATGCTTATATGATCGACAGAACGACAATTACTATACGTATTACTCTTATTATTATCAATCTAACTCATATTATTACCAATATTGCGCAGATATGATCGATAGCACGACATTTACTATACTTACTACTCTTATTATTATCAATCTAACTCATATTATTAGCCATATTATGCTTATGTGATCGACAGAACGACAATTACTATAGTTATTACACTCACTATTATCAATCTAACTCATATTATTAGCCATATTATGCTTATATGATCGATAGAACGAAGATTACTATACGTATTACTCTTATTATTATCAATCTAACTCATATTATTAGCCATATTATGCTTATGTGATCGATAGAACGACAATTACTATACTTATTACTCTTATTATAATAAATCTAACTCATATTATTAGCCATATTATGCTTATACGATCGATAGAACGACAATTACTATACTTATTACTCTTATTATTATCAATCTAACTCATATTATTAACCATATTATGCTTATATGATCGATAGAACGAGAACTACTGTACTCACTACTCTTAGTATTATCAATCTAACTCATATTATTAGCCATGTTATGCTTATATGATCGAAAAAAACGACAATTACTATACTTATTACACTCACTATTATCAATCTAACTCATATTATTACCAATATTACGCAGATATGATCGATAGCACTACATTTACTATACTTAATACTCTTATTATTATCAACCTAACTCATATTATTAACAATATTATGCTTATATGATCGACGGAACAACAATTACGATACTTATTACACTCACTATTATCATTCTAACTCATATTATTACCAATATTACGCAGATATGATCGATAGGACTACATTTACTATACTTATTACTCTTATTATTATCAACCTAACTCATATTATTAACCATATTATGCTAATATGATCGATAGAATGACAATTACTATACTTATTACACTCGCTATTATCAATCTAACTCATATTATTAACCATATTATGCAGATATGATCGATAGCACGACATTTACTATACTTACTACTCTTATTATTATCAATCTAACTCATATTATTAGCCATATTATGCTTAAATGATCGATAGAACGACAATTACTATACTTATTACTCTTATTATTATCAATCTAACTCATATTATTAGCCATATTATGCAGATATGATCGATAGAACTACAATTACTATACTCATTATTCTTATTATTATCAATCTAACTCATATTATTAGCCATATTATGCTTATATGATCGATAGAACGAGAATTACTATACTCACTACTCTTAGTATTATCAATGTAACTCATATTATTAACCGTATTATGCAGATATGATCGATAGCACGACATTTACTATACTTACTACTCTTATTATTATCAATCTAACTCATATTATTAGCCATATTATGCTTATATGAGCAATAGAACTACAATTGCTATACTTATTACACTCACTATTATCAATCTAACTCATATTTTTAGCCATATTATGCTTATAGGATCGATAGAACGAGAATTACTATACTCACTACGTTTAGTATTATCAATCTAACTCATATTATTAGCCATATTATGCTTATGTGATCGATATAACGACAATTACTATACTTATTACTCTTATTATTATCAATCTAACTCATATTATTAACCCTATTATGCAGATATGATCGATAGAACGACAATTACTATACTTATTACACTCACTATTATCAATCTAACTCATAATATTAAACATATTATGCTAATATGATCGATAGAACGACAATTACTATACTTATTACACTCACTATTATCAATCTAACTCATATTATTAGCCATATTATGCTTATGTGATCGACAGAACGACAATTACTATAGTTATTACACTCACTATTATCAATCTAACTCATATTATTAGCCATATTATGCTTATATGATCGATAGAACGACAATTACTATACGTATTACTCTTATTATTATCAATCTAACTCATATTATTAGCCATATTATGCTTATACGATCGATAGAACGACAATTACTATACGTATTACTCTTATTATTATCAATCTAACTCATATTATTAGCCATATTATGCTTATATGATCGATAGAACGAGAACTACTGTACTCACTACTCTTAGTATTATCAATCTAACTCATATTATTAGCCATATTATGCGTATATGATCGATCGAACGACAATTACTATACTTATTACTCTTATTATTATCAATCTAACTCATATTATTAGCCATATTATGCAGATATGATCGATCGAACTACAATTACTATACTCATTACTCTTATTATTATCAATCTAACTCATATTATTAGCCATATTATGCTTAAATGATCGATAGAACGACAATTACTATACTTATTACTCTTATTATTATCAATCTAACTCATATTATTAGCCATATTATGCAGATATGATCGATAGAACTACAATTACTATACTCATTATTCTTATTATTATCAATCTAACTCATATTATTAGCCATATTATGCTTATATGATCGATAGAACGAGAATTACTATACTCACTACTCTTAGTATTATCAATGTAACTCATATTATTAACCGTATTATGCAGATATGATCGATAGCACGACATTTACTATACTTACTACTCTTATTATTATCAATCTAACTCATATTATTAGCCATATTATGCTTATATGAGCAATAGAACTACAATTGCTATACTTATTACACTCACTATTATCAATCTAACTCATATTTTTAGCCATATTATGCTTATAGGATCGATAGAACGAGAATTACTATACTCACTACGTTTAGTATTATCAATCTAACTCATATTATTAGCCATATTATGCTTATGTGATCGATATAACGACAATTACTATACTTATTACTCTTATTATTATCAATCTAACTCATATTATTAACCCTATTATGCAGATATGATCGATAGAACGACAATTACTATACTTATTACACTCACTATTATCAATCTAACTCATAATATTAAACATATTATGCTAATATGATCGATAGAACGACAATTACTATACTTATTACACTCACTATTATCAATCTAACTCATATTATTAGCCATATTATGCTTATGTGATCGACAGAACGACAATTACTATAGTTATTACACTCACTATTATCAATCTAACTCATATTATTAGCCATATTATGCTTATATGATCGATAGAACGACAATTACTATACGTATTACTCTTATTATTATCAATCTAACTCATATTATTAGCCATATTATGCTTATACGATCGATAGAACGACAATTACTATACGTATTACTCTTATTATTATCAATCTAACTCATATTATTAGCCATATTATGCTTATATGATCGATAGAACGAGAACTACTGTACTCACTACTCTTAGTATTATCAATCTAACTCATATTATTAGCCATATTATGCGTATATGATCGATCGAACGACAATTACTATACTTATTACTCTTATTATTATCAATCTAACTCATATTATTAGCCATATTATGCAGATATGATCGATCGAACTACAATTACTATACTCATTACTCTTATTATTATCAATCTAACTCATATTATTAGC